>NC_091951.1:241886532-241992799 GCF_031021105.1 Erythrolamprus reginae | reverse complement strand
ATACTAGACAACATAGTACCAACAGTAGAGACCTTCAAATTTCTAGGTTCTATCATATCTCAAGACCTAAAATGGTCACCTAACATAAAAAACATCATCAAAAAGGCACAACAAAGGATGTTCTTTTTACGCCAACTCAGGAAGCTCAAATTGGCCAAGGAGCTGCTGATACAGTTCTATAGAGGAATCATTGAGTCTGTCATCTGCACCTCTATTTTTCCCGTAGGAATCAATGTAAAAGCAAATAATGCATGTGACTGGGGAAACCACAGGGAGGGTGGAGGCCCTGTTTCCTCTCAAGAGATTCCTAGAGAGGCCCCATGGATGCTTCTCCCCGCCTTTTCTGGCTGTTTCCTCCCAGGAGATTCCTAGAGAAGCCCCACGGAGGCTTCTCCCTGCCTTTTCCGGTCACAGTTTCGGAGCCTTGGGTTTGTAAGTGGCAAAAAAATCTTGAACACCCAGTTCTTATCTAGAAAAGTTCATAAGTAGAGGCGTTCTTAGGTAGAGGTACCACTGTACATGTGGTAACAGCAGCAAGGATTACATTTGCACAAAAATGGAAAGGATCTAAGATCCCAACGGAAGAAGATGTACCTTAAAAAAAAATTGGATTGTGCTGAGATGAATAGAATGACAATGAAATTTCAAGACAGAGAAGAATCTGAATATTATAATGTTTGGATGAAGTTTTATAATTGATTAGAAAATTATTACAATTATAATGAGAAATTGTAGTAAAATGAACACAAACTAAAAAATTAGCAGTGATAAAGAAATAGTTTAACCTAGATGACAAAATTAGAATGAAAGAGAAGGGTGATATTAGTGTAAAAGTGTATATCAACAACTAAATGATAATGGTGATGAATACTTTAAAAAGGGGAAAACGTAAGAGATGGGATACTATAAGAATATACAGTGTTCCCTCGATTTTCGCGGGGGGATGCGTTCCGAGACCGCCCGTGAAAGTCGAATTTCCGCGAAGTAGAGATGCGGAAGTAAATACACTATTTTTGGCTATGAACAGTATCACAAGCCTTCCCTTAACACTTTAAAACCCTAAATTGCAATTTCCCATTCTCTTAGCAACCATTTAGATTATTACTCACCATGTTTATTTATTAAAGTTTATTTTAAAAAATATTTATTAAAGGCGGACGAAAGCTTGGCGATGACATATGACGTCATCGGGTTGGAAAAACCGTGGTATAGGGGGAAAAACTTCGAAGTATTTTTTAATTAATATTTTTGAAATACCGTGTTATAGACTTTTCACAAAGTTCGAACCCGCGAAAATCGAGGGAACACTGTAATACATTAGCAGTAGAATGTTGCTACTGGTATGGTTGAGAATGGTGCACCTGTAGGGAAAGTTGCATTGCATGTGCAGGTTCTGTTCTCCTGTGTGTACACACATGCGTCCCATCGTGTTTTTGCTTCTGCGCATGCGCAGGAAGCAAAATCTTGTGAGAAGACACGCACACTAGAGATATTTGGGCAATTTTTGTTTCTGTGTATGCACAAAAGCAAAATCATAACTGAAATCTCACAGATATGCGCGTCACCTCGCAAGATTTTGCTTCATGAGCAGAAGCAAAAAACATGTGCATGCTGGAGAAGCAATGCTACTCACGCAGTGCATGGTTAGCAGTGGTAATGGGAATCCCCCCCCCTAAGTTAGTAATATACTATCAGTTTGGTTAGCATAACATTTTAGCAGAATTAAAATCACTCAAGGGAAAGTTTAGAGGGAGAGAGAGGAAGTAGGAGGAGAGAGGTAGAGCTGGGGTGGAGGAGGAAGGAAGGAAGGAAGGAAGGAAGGAAGGAAAGAGGTTATAGAAGGTAAATGGAAGAGATGGAGAGAGTAGGAGGGTAGTGAGAAAGAGAAACATGAATATAGACAGTTATCAATATGAAAAAGATGTTGAATAGAATAGAGATTGAGCCGAAAGATATATTTATTTATTTATTTATTCATTCATTCATTCATTCATTCATTCATTCATTTGTCCAATACACAAATACATAGGAAGAAAATAAACATGAAGTAATATATATAAGGATAAAAGTGAAAATAGAAGAGAAGATATATGAAAGGAAGAAAATATATATGATATATGAGATAAAGGAAAGACAATTGGACAGGGGATGACAGGCACACTAATGCACTTATGTACGCCCCTTACTGGCCTCTTAGGAACCTGGAGAGGTCAGCCGTGGATAGTCTAAGGGAGAAATGTTGGGGGTTAGGGGTTGACACAATTGAGTCCGGTAATGAGTTCCATGCTTTGACAACTCGATTGTTAAAGTCATATTTTTTACAGTCAAGTTTGGACCGGTTCGTATTAAGTTTGAATCTGTTGCGTGCTCTTGTGTTGTTGCAGTTGAAGCTGAAGTAGTCATTGACCGGTAGGATGTTGCAGCATATGATCTTGTGGGCAATACTTAAATTACTAAATAATAATGTATGTTATGGAAATGTTGGTATGGTACATGCAGTAATATATGTGTGAAAATATGGAGTTAACAAAAATAAAAATAAAAAATTGGGAAAAATACTCACACTGTATCCAAGTAAGTCATCAGGACACCAAACATGACACACAAGTATTTGTATCATTTAGGCAGGAGTTGTAAAATGCAGGAACATTGGTTCTTTCCCTTTTCCACTGGCCGGTGATCCTTCTTTCTAAGAAACGAAATTATTATTTCTTTTCTGCCATCTCAAGGCTGCATCTGCCTAGATGTATGTTTGCTGCATTGGGATAACATTTATATGATAAATGACTCTATTTTCTACAAAATGATTCCATTAAAATATGTGGGGAGGGGGTGGGTGGGAAAGATGCGGTGAAAAGAAATGATACAAATCACCCACAGAGAATAAGAGCATCTGGAATAAGAACATGAAATAATTAATGCTAGAAGAAAAAGAAGCTCAAAATGAAATTGGAACACAAATCAATTAGAAAGGCGCAAGTGGCTATATCAAATTCCGATCTAACCCATAGATTTTTCCTCTGTATTGAGGTAAATTCTGAGATACATTTTTGGCTTCAGAAATGCTGCCCTTAAATACTTTCAGTTGATCAATCATGTTTTTGCTAAGTTTGGATGAAACTCAGTACTGGCTGCCGAGGTAAGTGACTGCTGGAGTCACTTACATACCACAACATACAGTAGTCCCTCGCTATATCGCGGCTTCACCTACTGCGGCTTCACTTCATCGCGGGTTTTCAAGAAATATTAATGAGAAAAATCATTCGCGGATCTTCGCTGGTTCACGGGTTTCTGAGGAAGTTGATCGGCAGATTTAAACAGCCCGCGGAACTCGATCGGCAGGTTTTTCAAAAAAAATATATCTAAAATTGTAAATACTGTATTTAAATACTGTAAGAGTGTGGGAAGGGTTTATAAATGCTTAAAACAATGAAAACTTACCAAACAATTACAATGTAAATACTTAAATAAGTACTATCAGTCGATAAATTCCCCATCGCGGATTTCACCTATCGCGGCCAGGTCTGGAATGTAACACCCGCGATAGGTGAGGTCTTACTGTATACCCAGGCTTCTTCACTGTTGCCATTTCTCCCTCATTAGCAGATACTCTCTCAGATTTTATTTATTTATTTGTCAAAACATGTGCAAGATAATAGGTATGTTATAAACAGAAACAAAAGAAAGTAGATATAGGTAAATTTGGACATTAGGACAGGGATGGTAGGCATGGTAGTGCGCTTATGTATGGCCCTTACTTGTAGAAACATAGAAGACTGACGGCAGAAAAAGACCTCATGGTCCATCTAATCTGCCCTTATACTATTTTCTGTATTTTATTTTAGGATGGATATATGTTTATCCCAGGCATGTTTAAATTCAGTTATTGTGGATTTATCTACCACGTCTGCTGGAAGTTTGTTCCAAGGATCTATTACTCTTTCAGTAAAATAATATTTTCTCATGTTGCTTTTGATCTTTCCCCCAACTAACTTCAGATTGTGTCCCCTTGTTCTTGTGTTCACTTTCCTATTAAAAACACTTCCCTCCTGGACCTTATTTAACCCTTTAACATATTTAAATGTTTCGATCATGTCCCCCCTTTTCCTTCTGTCCTCCAGACTATACAGATTGAGTTCATTAAGTCTTTCCTGATACGTTTTATGCTTAAGACCTTCCACCATTCTTGTAGCCCGTCTTTGGACCCGTTCAATTTTGTCAATATCTTTTTGTAGGTGAGGTCTCCAGAACGTAGGTGAGATCTCCCTCATTAGGTGATACTCTCTCAGATTTTATTTATTTATTTGTCAAAACATGTGCAAGATAATAGGTATGTTATAAACATAAACAAAAGAAAGTAGATATAGGTAAATTTGGACATTAAGACAGGGATGGTAGGCATGGTGTTGCTCTTATGTATGGCCCTTACTTGTAGATCTCTAGCCTACAATTCTGCTGTTTTTGTTGGGGACCCATGGAGAATTTTTTTTTGTTTAGTTGTGAAGCAGGAAGAGAACATTCTCTTTGATGTTGAATGTCACCAATGCTCATATGCCACTAAAATTATCTTGTTTGTAATCTTCAATTGAGCAAAACAGTCTATTACAGGACGACAGTTTTTCAATCAACGTATCTCAAGAGAGATAACTGGAAGAATGCTTCCAACATCTGGGACACATTCATCTTGTGGGATTTAAATTTGGCAAAGTTGTGGTTTTCTGCAGTCATGTGATGCTCCCTGCCAGCTTGACACAATGGTAGTCAGTGGGGAAGCTGACAGGAAGTAGCTCCTGCTCCTACTGGGTTTTTGGGGTTGCCAGGGGTCATTGGGCCATTGATTCAAATGCCTGTGGATCAATGGCCCATTGGGTCACAGGTTGCCTAGTGACAGAATGTGACTCATCTGAAATCTTTAGAAGATTGGGACAATTGGAACAACACTGGAAAATAGCTTTAAGAGGATGATTTTTTCCCCTTATGAATGCTGCTCTTCCTATTGCAGCCAAGAATTCTGAATTCTATTTCTATTCACACCTTGTTCATGGAAGGCAAACATGACATATTGTAAACAAAACGTGATAGAAGAGACTGGCAATTATCAGTAATAAGTTTCAATGCATTTTCGGTATGCCAGAAACTTTACAAGTAAACAGACTGAATATCAACTATTGATACTGTATCCTTAAAGAAAGAGAGAAAATGTTTCAAGAATAGGGTAGTGAGATTTTCTTAATGACCACATACACAATGAGAATTGTCTGTCAGAGTAAATTATACATTTAATGGGACAGGTGATGTACTGCCAACTGGGAAATCTGATGTGTTATGCATCTAAATTGAATCCCATATCTCTATCTTTATCCCTTCAAATGAGTCATGCACACACACACACACACACACATTTTTGCTGATATGTGAAAAGGAAGGAAGCCTAGTATAGATCTATTTTGACCTTGTTATGGTCTCATCAGCCAGACATACCCTTACGAGGATTTTATACACACATGTGTGCTCATACACACACAGAGGGGGGGAGGGAGAGAGAGAATCTCTATCTCTATCTCCCCCTCCCCCCACTCTGTGTGTGTGTGTGTGTATAAAATCCTATGTTTTGTATGTATCACATATTTTTGCTGAATATTAAAATTAAGGGAGACTAGGATAGTGCTATTTCGGCCTTATTCTGGCCTCATCAGCTAGCAATACCCTTTAATATTCAGCAAAAATATGTGATACATCCAAAACATAGTTTGTTGGCTATGAATAGATTAATTGCCTTGAAATGGCCCTGGGTTGGGCCTAGAGGCAAAAAGGAGCTGTGGTGTTCCTTCAATGTACTAGGGTGATCCAACAGAAAAACACACACACACACATATGTGTGTGTGTGTGTGTGTGTGTGTGTGTGTATACTGGTAATATATATATGTGTGTGTTTATGTGGTGAAATGTACATTTTATCACCACTTATGATTGCACAGTTCAGGAATTTTATTTTTCTATTTTGGTGTATTTGGAAACATTGATATCAGAGCTTTTTTCATTTCTGTAAAGCTATTCTGTATAATGTAAATTTTATACTTGCATATAAAAATGCAGAATATGGACAAAAACCTATAGCAATTTTATTTGTACATATATACTGGGAATTGAATTGTTTATTTGGTGAAATGTTTACTTGGTGAAATATCTCAGTATACACACACTCACACACACACACACACACACACAGAGAGAGAGAGAGAGAGGTGGATCATCCTCCTCTGACCCGTTGTTGACTCACTGACAGTCCCAATATTGAAGGATATATAGTCTCCTGCTACATAACTAAGCTCCATTTCATGCTGAATAACTAAATTATTAATATATGTAAAATGGAAAATTATATTTAAATAGATTTTTACAGCAAAAGCATTTTATTAAAGTAAAGGTTGCTTGGTTGGTTGATTTATTCCATAGTATTTCAATACACCCATTTTGAGTTGTGCCTGCTCAAACAACATTGTTTTAACTCATTTGCAAACAAGGGAAGTTGCCCCATGAACATAGGGTGTTCTTTAGAATGGATTGAATTGGGACCCAGGGCTTTGGTTATCATAAACAATAGTGTGAATTGGACTTGGAAATTACTGATAACCAATGCAGAAACTGGAGAACAGGAAATATACTGGCATGTAGTAATAGCTGACACCAGCTATTAACTGGACACTGCACTGTGCACCAAATGAAGCTTCCAAATGTTTGTTTTAGTATTTGCTTGTGAGGTTTCTAATCCCTTTATTGTTCTATTACAAGTCTTGATGCATTATATTGTTTCAATGATGTTTAAATACTAAAATTGCTTGATATTGTTATTTAGAAGTATTAGAAGTAAATGAATGAGGCAATGACAGGTGCCTAATCCCCATCCATGTACCGGCACTGGTCTGTGGCGTGCCATATACTGTGCCGCACCAACAAGTGAAGCCCCATCTGTGGGATGTAAGCAGCACATGAAACCATGCTCACTCTGGTCCATGGAAAAAGCTCTCTCCATGGAACTGGCCCCTGATGCCCAAAGGATTTGGGGCAATGCTTTAGGAGACAGCCATAGCCTGAGGAATGGTCAAACAAAAAGCAGCTTAGCACACAATACACATGTGAGCATGGAAACCATATCAGATTGGATCTTAAAAGTTTATTTAGGCTGTAAGAATGTTTGGATAGAAGTGTTCTTTCAGCCTTGCAAGATTGATCTCAGCTGTTGGCATAACGATTGCTTATCTCCCTATGATAGGTTCCTACACCATGCTTTCTGAATCAACATCTACATGGGGTGAATTTGACTTACGATTCATAGGTCATTGACAACCTGTTGCCTCCTGAATTGCAGATGGCGAATCTGCTAAGTTTTATTTGTTATATATTTCTATATTTATTAGATATGCACGGCCGGCGGCTTAAACTGCCGGCCGAAATTGCCACGGAGCAAGGGGGACGCTGCTTCGAGCTCTGTTGAGCTCCGAACTTCCGGTTTCCAGCGAAACCGGAAGTTCGGTTTCTGGCAGCGCGCCAGGTCGGCACGCTGCATGCTGGGCTCAGGGGGAGGTCCGGGATCGCCCTATTTAAGGACGGTCCGAACAGAACCTCCTCCTTGCCTCCTGATGATCCCGAAGCGAACACCCATCCGCCCTCCGCTATCAACAGTGTGTCTGAGGAGGTCGCTTCGGGGCCGAATAGGAATTTTTTGCGGTTTCCCCTTTAGAGGCAGCCGTTTTTTCGCCTATTCCACACTGACGGTACGGATGGAATGGTTAGGAGGTGCGGCACCTTATAGTATTAATTAGGCTTCCCTCTGGTCACTGGGGTTGGCAGATTAGGGGCAGAAATGGGCAGTAGGAGCAACCACGCATGCTCCTTTGGGCATCTTTTAAAAGGTGATGGACCGCCTCTCTCCAGGAACTAGAGGTTTGAACAACGTCGGGGATTGGAGAGAGGATGCCCATGGGACTCACTGGATCCAATTTCCCTCGGGGATTGGAGGGTGAGCTCCTCCCACACGCCGGGGTGTGTGGCTTGGATCCAGGTAAAGGTGGCTACTTTCACCCGGTTCAGCAAGGAGTTTTGCCCAATGTTGCCCAGGAAGGTTTTGGTAGGAATTTCCGCCCCATTAGTTTTTGGCCTCTGCAGGTCCTTTTTTATAGTTGAATTTGAATATTTGAATTTGAATATTTGAATATGTAAATTTACGTATTTAAATTTACGTTATTTAAATTTATGTTAATTTTAATAAAGTGACCCTATTTTTAACCCATACACTGTGTCAGCGTCTTTACTCCGCTTCTGGGGCAATTGTATGTCGCCCCTCTCCGAAGACTCGGGGCCGCTCACAACAACAACAATACAGTACATAGAGTACAAATCCAATATAAGTTAAAAAGCGAAATTTAAAAACAATAATTACTGCACAATTACACCATTCTCATGTATTACAGTCAGGAAAAAAGGTGGTGGTGGGGGGAAGAGATAGTTATTCCCCCCATGCCTAGATAGGTCTTAAACATCTTGCAGAAGGCGGGAAGAGTGGGGGCAATTCGAATCTCCAGGGGGAGTTGATTCTAGGCCTGCTGAGGATCCAGGTAATCTACTCATCTAGGACAGGGAAGAAAAAAAGATCCAGAAACAAAGGACTTCTGCCCTTTTCAGAAATGGAAAAGCAGGACTATTGAAAAAGCACGATAATTGGTATTTAATTGATCAGTAATAATAACAAAAGCAGCAGCAGCATTGATATGATAATTCCAGTAATTTATGAGCTAAGTGAAACAATTTGGGAGATATTTTCTTTGCTAATTAAGCCATTTGGAAATCATTGATGGGGAAAAAAATTGGCAAGATTCCGTATTAAAATTCTAATTTGCACTGTAACACTCAAACAAAATCCCTAATGCATTTTTACAAACCTTTGTTCTCGTTGAATATTGTACATGACCAGAATTCTTTTCTGGGAATTATTTACGAGATCTAGGAAGGTTTGGAAAGTAAGATGTGGAGGAATGATGTGAGACACATCTTATAATCTATATCTCTTCTTCTATTCTTTCATGATATACTCTATTCCTATATATATATATATATATATATATATATATATATATATATATATATATATATATATATATTTGTTTTCGTATATATATGTGTGTGTGTGTGTGTGTGTGTATGTGTGTATGTGTGTATGTGTATGTGTATGTGTATATACGTGTGTGTATGTGTGTGTGTATATATATATATATATATATATACCGTATTTTTCGCTCTATAAGACGCACCTGCTGATAAGACGCACCTAGTTTTTAGAGGAGGAAAATAGAAAAAAAATATTTTGAGCCAAAAAGTAGGCTAAAATATTTATTACAATAACACTGCCCTAGGGGAATTGGGAAAATATACAAACAAGCCCCCCTCTCTCTTTCTTTCTATCTCTCCCTCTTTCTCTCTACCTTTCTTTCTCTTTCTCTCTCTCCCTTTCTCTGTCCCTCTCTTTCTTTCTCTCTGTCCCTCTCTTTCTTTCTCTCTGTCTCTCTTTCTTTCTCTCTCTTATCTCTCCTTCTCTCACTCACTCTCTTTGTATCTCTCTCTTTCTCTCTCTCCTTCTCTATCTCTCCCTCTTTCTCTCTCCCCCTTTCTATCTCTCCTCTCCCTTTCTCTGACCCTCTCTTTCTTTCTCTCTGTCCCTCTTTCTTTCTCTATGTCCCTCTCTTTCTTTCTCTCTGTCCCTCTCTTTCTTTCTCTCTGTCCCTCTTTCTTTCTCTCTGTCCCTCTCTTTCTTTCTCTCTGTCCCTCTCTTTCTTTCTCTCTGTCCCTCTCTTTCTTTCTCTCTGTCCCTCTCTTTCTTTCTCTCTGTCCCTCTTTCTTTCTCTCTGACCCTCTCTTTCTTTCTCTCTGTCCCTCTCTTTCTTTCTCTCTGTCCCTCTTTCTTTCTCTCTCTTATCTCTCCTTCTCTCACTCACTCTCTTTGTATCTCTCTCTTTCTCTCTCTCCTTCTCTATCTCTCCCTCTTTCTCTCTCCCCCTTTCTATCTCTCCTCTTCCTTTCTCTCTCTTTCTTTCTCTTTCTCTTTGCTAACATTCCATTTACAACAACACAAAGATTGGAACTTCAGCCTGAAGATGGTGAATGTGATTTCGCCGAAACGTCGCATAGACATGCAAAACATTACACAGGGCAAAACCCGAACTCAGAACAATCTACATACATATACCCGTTTATTGCGTCCCCAACCATTGCGAACAGGGTACTTCGCTATTTTTCAACCCGGAAGTCAAAATACCATCTACGCATGCGTGCCCGTTTTTTCTATGGGCACGCATGCGTAGATGGCAACCGGGAGATCAGCTGCTAGGCGGCTTCCCTGGGTCTTCCCCCTCTTGCTGGCGTCAGCGAGGAGTTTCCCCACCGCCCACGCAAACTCCTCGCTGCCGCCCGCCCTTCGCCCGCCCACGCCGTTCATTCTCGCCGCTTTCGAGCTGAGTCCTGAAGCGAATTCGCTCCCGGACTCAGCTCGAAAGCGCCGAGAGCCAGCGTGGACAAGCCGTTCGTTGGCGCTGGCTATCGGCGCTTTTGAGCTGAGTCCGGAAGCGAATTCGCTCCCGGACTCAGCTCGAAAGCGCCGAGAGCCAGCGCGGACAAGCCGTTTGTTGGCACTGGCTATCGGCGCTTTTGAGCTGAGTCCGGAAGCGAATTCGCTCCCGGACTCAGCTCAAAAGCGCCGAGAGCCAGCGCCCCCCGGAACCCCAAACCGGGTTTGGGGGGCTGCTAGGAAGCCCCCCATGCCGGCGGCAAACAGCCGCGCCGCCCCCAATCTTCGGCTCCTCGCTAGCGCTGTGGGAGTAAAAACACCATCTGCACATGCGCAGATGGTGTTTTTACTTCCGCAGCGCTACTTCGCGAAAACCCGCTCGTTGCGGGGGGTCCTGGAACGGAACCCTCGCAACGAGCGGGGGATCACTGTATATATATTCTGTTACTATATTCTATATATTCTATATATTCTATTCCTATATATTCTATTCCTATATCTTCTTTTCTATTCTTTCTTAGATATATTTTACTATGAGTATCTCCTCTATAACCTTCATCATGTATTTTACTATGTGTATATTGATATATACTCACTAAAACCCTCATTGTGTATTGGACAAAATAAATAAATAAAAATAAATAAATATAATAGAGCCAGTGTTGTTTGTTTAATTATCTGCCACTCTCATCCAAGTGATTCTGAGCAGATTGGTGTAGTGGTTAAAGCCATGTTTGTTTTTGCTCTCATGACCCCTTTCCATTTTAAAAGAAACAAAAGATCTTTTGTTTGCATGGGTTTGAGTCTTCGGAGAAGGGCGGCATACAAGTCTAAATAATAATAATAATAATGGTTCGCAAGCTTTTCCTGCAGAGCCATCCAGGAGATGCTCTCGATGTTCTTCATCTGTGAGCATGGTGGCTAGGTTGTAGATCACTGGACTGCAATAATGGAGGAATATAGCTCGTTTTCTGTTCTCCAATGCGTCGTCTAGATTGCTTGCTTGGAGAAAGATGTGAAATTTGGACATGTATGTGTGCGGCATTGCTGAAGCCATCTCTGGAATGCGAAGGCTCGAACCCCTCGTCGCCACTGTTAAATCAGAGACTAGAGGCCGATGAAGAGGGTAACAGCTCTTTATTTAATAATCAGGAACATTTAAAGTGACCAGCTCGCAGGCAGGTAATGACTTGAAAACAAGTGGCCAAAACCGCACCTTATATACTTTGTTACCAGCGCTGGGATTGGTGACAATGTTTCAAGACTTCACGCCAGGACTTCCTATTGGGTGCGCCCAGAGGCTCCTTATTGGTCGCGCCTCGGCTTCCCATTGGTTGTGCTTGCGGGCTTCTTATTGGTCGCGCCTGCTCCAATCAGCGATCAAATTTATTCTAACAACTTTCAAACATAACAAGTTCCATCTCAGTCATGAAAATCAACTGGGTTACTTTGAGCCAGTCATTCTTTCTCAGACATACCTGCTACACCAGATTGTTTTGGTGGGGAAAATTTGGAAAAATATATGTGCCTTGAACTATGTGTAAAAATAATAAAAATAGGACAAATAAAAACAAAAATGACATAATTTTAAATGTTTGAAAATATCTGTAGGAGAAGTACTGGTAGAGCCAAGTGGATGAATAAAAAGAGGCATCAGTTTAATATCATTATATGCAGGAGTGGTATTCATTTACTTTCTCCTATCAGTTCGCAAATGTGAGCGCATGCACACATGCTTGCTTCGGTCACTCATGCACTTTCTACCCATGTGCTTGGCTCTTTGTACATGCGTTTGTTCATACATGTGGCTTTAAAACATGCCTAAATAGGATGGGTGGGTAGGCCCACCCGCAGGTCGCTACTACTGGTTCCCCATCACAGGTTGCTACTACCAGTTCCCACCCACAGGGGGAACTAACAGAGATGGGCTCCAAATGGATCTATGTAAATGTATGCTCAGAAGCAGGATTCCACCCAAAACACAGCTGAGGAGTTGATTAGCTGTGCTTCGGGCAAAGAAATAAAGGTCAGTATGAACTTGGGGTCGGGCAGGAGGGCTCTATTTCAAGCCATCCAAAGATAGAAAAAATTGTGGAAAGTTAAAAAAAAAAATGATAGCAGAACCCACGGACCAGCACCAACCGAACTGGATCAGTGACACCATTGTCATGTCACCAGTGAGTCACTAACGGTTTAGGAGATCTGGTCCAAATTGGGAGGAACCCACCCCTGGTTGCTGCCTGAACTGATCCGAACTAACTGAATACCACCTCTGATTATGAAGCCACAAACTAACTAAGTCTAACCTAACTTGATTCTCATTGAACCTTATCTAACAGTTCCCGGGTTCTGAGTGTTAGTTGAGAAGATTCCCATCCATAGGCTTTTAACAATCTACCAGTTACATTAAACCTTCAAATGTGGAGCTGGCTTTTTGCATCAAACAATATCTGGTAAATAATGTTGATTTCTTGCTGATTTCTAGAGATCTTGGGGGACCTTGGAATTTGTGAACCATATTTTAAGAAAAACTGGGTTAAAGCACCAAACTAGAAACACCATGGGGCAGTCACTCTTTCACAGCCTTAGGGAGGAGACAACAGCATTTTCCCTTTACAAAATGGCTTTATTTTGTCCTAAAAAAATTTTGTGAAGAAAACTGCAGGGAATTTTCAGTTGCAAATAATTAAAAAAACTGACTCGAAGGGACCAGACAAACAAACAAGCAAAGCAATCTTATAAAAGGCAATGGTACTTTTTATGTTTGGGCCTGGGCCAGCCGTTGCTCCCACAGATGGGAGATACGCAGCACAAAGTGAATGTGAAAGCCTGGCTGACAGCCAGGAAGATGTGGCAGACAGCCAGGAGGACGAGGCCACTGGGACACAGGATTCAGCAGACAACCCAGGGGATTTGGCGTGCAGTCCCTCAGACAGTCTTTCCTCCCTGAGTTCCTCTGCAGATCAATATACAGTGGAACCCCGACATAAGAGCTGCTCTACTTAAGAGCAACTCGAGATAAGAGCTGGGAGGGGAGAGATATTTTTGTTCTACTTACAAGCCCAAATTCGAGATACAAGCGCCAAGGAGCTGTCTCCTGAAGCCAAACGCTAACTTCCGTGTTCGGCTTCAGGAGACAGCTGCGAAGCGGCGCGCGTGTTTTCAAAGGTTGCAGCCGGCCTGGGGGGCTCGGGGGGGTGCTTGCAGCTTTCTTTCTTGCTCTTTTTCTTTCTCTCTTTTACCTTCCCTTCCTCTATTTCTTCTTTTCTTTCTCCTTCCCACCTTCTTCCCTCCCTCCCTCCCTTCACTCATTCCTCTCTTACTCTCCCCTTTCATAAGTTTCCTTGCTTCCTTCCTCTGTTCCTGTCCCTTCCTCCTTTCTTTCTTTCTTTCTTTCTTTCTTTCTTTCTCTTTTTCTTTCTCTCTTTTACCTTCCCTTCCTCTATTTCTTCTTTTCTTTCTCCTTCCCACCTTCTTCCCTCCCTCCCTCCCTTCACTCATTCCTCTCTTACTCTCCCCTTTCATAAGTTTCCTTGCTTCCTTCCTCTGTTCCTGTCCCTTCCCCCTTTCTTTCTTTCTTTCTTTCTTTCTTTCTTTCTTTCTTTCTTTCTTTCTTGCTTTCTTTCTTGCTTTCTTGCTCTTTTTCTTTCTCTCTTTTACCTTCCCTTCCTCTATTTCTTCTTTTCTTTCTCCTTCCCACCTTCTTCCCTCCCTCCCTCCCTTCACTCATTCCTCTCTTACTCTCCCCTTTCATAAGTTTCCTTGCTTCCTTCCTCTGTTCCTGTCCCTTCCCTCTTTCCTTCCTTCCTTCCCACCCTCCATCCATTCATTCACCCATTCTTCTCTTGATCGCTTAAAGCCGGTCCCTGGTGCAAAAAGGGTTGGGGACCTCTGTCCTACAGGATTGGGTGGCAGAGAAGTTGAACATATGTAAATTTAAAAGTTTAAGAAAGTTTACAAGTTAAGTGAAAGAAACTTCATTATTCATTTATATGTACATGTACATTTCTTCATTAAAAACATGTCTTTCTGCATAATTTAGACTAACTTTGTGAGTTTTTTGAGGGCTGGAACCAATTAAAATTATTTACATTAATTCCTATGGGGAAAAGTCGTTCGAGATAAGAGCTGCTCGACTTAAGAGCCCAGGTCCGGAACGAATTAAACTCGTATCTCGAGGTACCACTGTGTTGATCTACGTAGCCGAAGAGCTATGCAAAGAAGGGATCGCTTTAAGGAGTATTACAAATCATTATAGGAGCACCTGGGCTGGGTATGATTCCCTTAATGAGGGCTAAAGGGATAAAATGGGAACAAAGGCCAAGGCAAACTGTGGCTGTTTATCTGTGTTGTTTTGTGGTTCCTGTTTCGAAGTTTCTGTGCTGTTGGAGTTTTCAACCCAGCTTTTTCAGACAAGTGGGAGGTGAAAACTCTGGGACTTGCTGTTTGCTTCAAAGATTCAAAAGGACTCCTGAAACGTCTTTGCTCATTCCAGGTGGTCTTTGTTTGTTTTTCCTTGTGTTTTTTGTATGCGGCTGAAGTAAGCCTTGCATTGTTTTTGGACATTAAGAACTGTTTTTTGAGTAAGCTATTTTTGTTTATCTAATACAAGTTTGCTGATTAGCAGAGCACGTGTGTGTTTGATTTATTTTCATTGGACTATTACGCATTGCTGAGCCAGTCAGGCAGAACAGTACTGAAAGAATTATCATGCTTGCCTCCAGACTCTCATACCTCTTTGGCAATTCCTTTAAGAGTGCCCATAGGAAAAGGATGTTGGAGGAAAAAAGCCCGTAATGTATGTAAATGTGGGAGTAGGACCTTGATCACTTGCTTTCCTTTGAAGTATTCCATGCTATGGCTTGAGAGATATCACACACTTACCTTTTTGTGGAATCAAGAGGCATGAAAGTGACTCAAGGATACCTTGTGTATAAGCACATTAATTTCTAGAACTCTAGATTATTCCTGCTCTTGTCAGTTTCTTCAGCAGTGGAATTAGCTGTTAAAATGCGGTTCTGCTGAAGATCCTTTTATGTTGGGCGGTAGGAAAAGATGTCATCTGCCTGGAGTGTAAAAGCTAAAAGTGCTGTGGGAGAAGGCTTTGACAAGCTGCTGCTTAGTAATGTGTTTTAAAAGTACCCATTTGACATGGTGTAGCAAACCTCTTAGTCCCACCGTGGTTTTATTATCTACATGACTGGAGATCTTAGCATTCTAGTCAGATGACATACATTGTATAGGCAAGACCTTCCATGTTTTGTTAATGCTGCGCTTATCAATTCAAAGGTGAAAACGATGCTTGAATATTTTTAATTTTTTAAAAGCAAAAACTCTGTAGTATCATCACCTAACCCCCAAAACTTTACCCTTAGACTATCCACTGTTTACCTCTCCCGATTTCTTTTTTGTTGTTGTTTAAAGACAAAGACATACGACATTAAACATTTAAGGAGCTACCATTGCTCCGCTTATCATAGAAGTCTAACTAGTACAGAAATATAAAAAGCCCTAACTGTTATCAGATCAATTCAAAAATGTCACACGTATAAATTTCATTCTTATTGAATTTAACTCTATGTTTTTAATATTGAACCTATTAATTAAATTTCTTTTTTAAAATATTATATAGTTTTACAAAAATAAAAAAAATTAAAAAAAATAGAAAGAAAGTATTAGTAATGCAGAAAAAAGAGAAAGTAAACACTTCTAAATTGGTTATACTATATACTATTTCATTCTATCTTATATATTCTTATGTGTTTAATTATTAATACTATTTTTAAGATTCCACTAATCATATACTTTGTCCCATATTTTGTAAAATTCTGTTTCAGTTTGATTATTCAATCGTTTAGTCATCATGTCTATTTAATAATACATATATTGGTTGCAGCACGAATAGCATTTGCACAGAAATGGAAAGAAAAGACAATACCAAAAGACGCTGAAGTATTTAAAAAAAATTATTGAATGTGCAGAACTTCTCCCGATTTCTAAGAGGTCAGTAAGAGGCGTGCATAAGTGCACCAGCGTGCCTTCCGTCCCATCCTAATGCTTCCCTCCTACTAGTATCAAGTACTGTATATCAACATTGTTATATCTTTGTTATATACACTGTTATATCATACTTGACTAACTAACTAACTAACTAACTAACTAACTAACTAACTAACTAACTAACTAAACCAATCAATTAATCAATCAACCATCAATCAATAAAATAATAAAATAAAATAAAATTTGCTGTATGAATTCAGTTTAGCAAGAAATCTATGCTCTTGTTATTGTTATTGCTTTTAATTTAATTTAGACATTTGTTAAGCAAAGTGAAAAACAAAAGAAAAGGCAGATGTACTATTTATCAGTTGCGAACTCCTGCAGTCAGTACCAGTTGGAGAGGGGTAAGGGGTGGACAGATGTTTTTGCCACATTTATACTTCATTTATACTTCATAAATTTTATAGCAAAACAGTTTAAATTACATTTCACGTTGTCTATGCTGGCTGAAGCATAGACACCAGAGGGTTGTTGTGAATGGCGAGTATTCTGAGCAGAGTCAGGTTACAAGCGGTGTGCCACAAGGGTCTGTTCTGGGTCCTATTCTTTTTAATATGTTTGTGAGTGACATAGGGGAAGGTCTGGTAGGGAAGGTTTGCCTATTTGCCGATGACTCTAAAGTGTGCAATAGGGTTGATATTCCTGGAGGCGTCGGCAATATGGTAAATGATTTAGCTTTACTAGATAAATGGTCAAAGCAATGGAAACTGCAGTTTAATGTTTCCAAATGTAAAATAATGCACTTGGGGAAAAGGAATCCTCAATCTGACTATTGTATTGGCAGTTCTGTGTTAGCAAATACTTCAAAAGAAAAGGATTTAGGCGTAGTGATTTCTGACAGTCTCAAAATGGGTGAACAGTGCAGTCAGGCAGTAGGGAAAGCAAGTAGGATGCTTGGCTGCATAGCTAGAGGTATAACAAGCAGGAAGAGGGAGATTATGATCCCGCTATATAGAATGCTGGTGAGACCACATTTGGAATACTGTGTTCAGTTCTGGAGACCTCACCTACAAAAAGATATTGACAAAATTGAACGGGTCCAAAGACGGGCTACAGGAATGGTGGAAGGTCTTAAGTATAAAACGTATCAGGAAAGACTTAATGAACTCAATCTGTATAGTCTGGAGGACAGAAGGAAAAGGGGGGACATGATCGAAACATTTAAATATATTAAAGGGTTAAATAAGGTCCAGGGGGGAAGTGTTTTTAATAGGAAAGTGAACACAAGAACAAGGGGACACAATCTGAGGTTAGTTGGGGGAAAGATCAAAAGCAACATGAGAAAATATTATTTTACTGAAAGAGTAGTAGATCCTTGGAACAAACTTCCAGCAGACGTGGTAGATAAATCCACAGTAACTGAATTTAAACATGCCTGGGATAAACATATATCCATCCTAAGATAAAATACAGAAAATAGTATAAGGGCAGACTAGATGGACCATGGGGTCTTTTTCTGCCGTCAGACTTCTATGTTTCTATTGTTCTTTCTATTTGTTTGTTTGTCTCATGGCATCTTTCTTTCCCATGGCAAGAGGTCTCAAAAGGTAGAAATAATTTTCCCCACTGTGGACACTCCGAGTCTTCGGAGAGGGGCGGCATACAAATCTAAGTAATAAATAAATAAATAAATAAATAAATAAATAAATTGGCCTCCCCTAATGTAAGGTTCACCATGAAGCAAGGTCAGTGAGGGTTTCTGCCAGCTCAAAAATCTGTGTGCCACAGTAATTGAGGAAAAGGGCATGCTTGCGGCTGCTGTCGACGTCTTTCATGCCGGCCGCTTCCAAAAATATTTCAAACTTCGCCATGTAAGCTGTCCAGGTCATTCTTTCTGGGTCAAAGAATTCAGGTGGCTGGACTACCGATGGAGTAGCCATGATAGCACACGGAGGGTCGGTCTCCTCGTCGCCAATGTAATAACTCTCAAAGCAAGGTTGAATCAAGCAAGGTTTATTTCGCTAATAGGACAAGGAAGTCCATTCAGTCAAGAAGCAATGGAGTATTGAGAGCTCTATACAATGACTGTTCTCCTATTTATACAATCTAGCCCAGCAACAGGGCAGTTTTACAAAGATACATTTTAAGCACCAAAAGAAGGCAACCAATCAACATGCAATAAACAAATCTGAACTTTTGACTTTTACCCTGTCTGGGTAGGTCACCCAGGCAAATATCTAACAGCTAGAAAGATCCCTGCCCCACCAAAAAGACCAATCCGGATCATAGCACCTCACTATATGGAGATCTGCATACCTCACAGATCTGCTGGCAACAACTCTCCATTTACTTTGCCACTGTGTTTCCCCAATAGGGACTCCAAATCCTCATACCACATTTGGGGGCTCCTGTAGTAGTTCCTTTACTATTTTACTCTACTTTAAAATGGTTGAGCTGCATATTTGGGGAATGGGGGTATTAATGGGTTATTCAAACCTCTTTTTTTGGCACTGTTCAAACCTTTTTTCTGTTGGAAAACCTCTTTTTAGTAAGAGACATCTGCGATTTGTATCTATGATTTACGTGAGCTGGGACAGGACAACAGATTTGGTTCATACAATCTGCTGAAACATGGTATATTTTATCATAGTTTATGAATAAGCTACATATGTGCCAAGCCAAATTAAACCACATTATGGCTTAGTGAGATATTCAATACATTAACACTTTACTATCTTAGTAAAACATTTTACTCTGTCTAGGCTCACATTTATTTATTTATTTATTTATTTTACTTACTTACTTACTTACTTACTTACTTACTTACTTACTTACTTACTTACTTACTTACTTACTTACTCGGGGCGGCTAACAAGAGTGATAAAACAACATGTGACAATCCAATAGTAAAACAACTGAAAACCCTTATTATAAAACCATACGTACATACAAAACATACCATGCATAAATTGTAAAGGCCTAAGGGGGAAAGAATCTCAATTCCCCCATGCCCGATGGCAGAAGTGGGTTTTAAGAAGCTTACGAAAGGCGAGGAGGGTGGGGGCAATTCTAATCTCTGGGGGGAGTTGGTTCCAGAGGGCCGGGGCCGCCACAGAGAAGGCTCTTCCCCTGGGTCCCGCCAAACGACATTGTTTAGTTGATGGGACCCGGAGAAGGCCAACTCTGTGGGACCTAACTGGTCGCTGTACCAGACCATTGTATTTGATTCCATGTTTTGGGTGACTAATTTATAATTACTTTGTCCATACATTAACACAATGGGAGAGTTCATATATCACACAAATTTCCACAAACACAAAAACTATAGTATAAGTGCCATAATGAATGAAATGACACTGCCAGTTCATGCTGTCCAGTCCTAGTTTGTCAGGTTCACAAAGAGGATGCACAACCACTGCCCTGGTATCTCTTTGCTGCTTCTTAGGGTTCATTCAGATGTTTGTAGTTGTACAAAAGTACAACTGAACAAAAGTATAGCTGAAATAAATAAGATCGTGGAACTCAACTTCAGTTATATTGAGAAAGGAATGCTATTCACAATTACCTTGGAAATAAGTGCTCTATAGCAGAGGTCCCCAACCTTGGCGACTTTAAGCCTGGTGGACTTCAACTCCAAGAATTCCCCAGCCAGCTGGGAGTTGAAGTCCGCCAGCCTAAAAGTCGCCAAAGTTGGAGACCCCTGCTCTATAGGATATGTTTCTGAATAAACCTGAATGGTTTACTTGGTTTAGACTATAGAATGTTACTGACTTCCTGTACACGTACAGCCAAAAATATACGGACTTGGAAAGTTTAAGCCAAAGTACATTTCATACACAGCTACCCACTCTTTACATTCTGCTCCACGAACCAAATTTTGCATTTGATTCAGCAAGGGCCCTTGTATTTGGCTGCCTTAAACTATGTATTTATATTCTACGTTTTCTGAGCTAAGTTTCTATATTTCTTTTCTATGCCTGTTGCTTCCTTCTTGCCAAGCAGTTGTCACAGCAAGTTTTCCTCTGAAGACATGCATTTTTTTTTTTTGAACTAAATCTCTCTGGTCAGTTCGAAATGCTCTAAGGCATAAAGTGAAGGTCATGTGAGTTGACTTGTTTTGGAAATCACTGAAATCATTGGTAGTCTTCTCACACATAGGCCGTGGTTTTGTGTGTGTGTGTTTTGCTGAGAGGTCTGAGTCATAGGATCTGCATCACTGGAGCTGCTGAACCTCACATGTCATTTGCAGCTCCATCTATAATGATTTTGTTTGGTAAATACAATACTGTAGCTGCCTCGGCTTCTCAATACCAAAAGGCTTTGTTTTCAATCTGCGAACTTCTTTCTGAGCCTAAGCCATTCTTAAATGCATTGTTATGGGAGAAGTGAAGGAAAGCTGCAGTTTTGTTTTTCTTTTCCTTTTTTGGGATGGGAACTGTTATTTAGGATGTAGGAAAGAATTTGAAAAAAAAATCCTGCTAGTGAACAGAGCAGCCAGCAGATTTAACAAATTACATATGCATCAGGGCAGGAAGGAATAAATAGAAACATAGAAACATAGAAGACTGACGGCAGAAAAAGACCTCATGGTCCATCTAGTCTGCCCTTATACTATTTCCTGTATTTTATCTTACAATGGATATATGTTTATCCCAGGCATGTTTAAATGCGGTTACTGTGGATTTACCAACCACGTCTGCTGGAAGTTTGTTCCAAGGATCTACTACTCTTTCAGTGAAATAATATTTTCTCATGTTGCCTTTGATCTTTCCCCCAACTAACTTCAGATTGTGTCCCCTTGTTCTTGTGTTCACTTTATAATAACCCAAGAATTTAAATTCTTGGGTTATAATAACCCAAATATTTATAATAACCCAAGAATTTAAAATATATACGTGTATAATCTTAAATGTCTCATTCCAACTCTGAAGATTAAAATTATTATGGTTGGTCGCATTGTCAGCCAGATGATTAGACTGGTTTTGGTATTATTTATCTGTCAAGTTCTTCTCCGGGATCTCAAATAGGCAGATGTGGTTGCTTAATAATAGTAAAATACCATGTGGGATGTAAACTGAACCAATTAAAGCTGCCTTTTACAATTGACTGAAGAAATGCTGATGGTTTTTACCTGGTGCTTGGAATTGCACGTAAGGCATCTATTCTTGTTAGTACTATATTTGCTTTCTTTTATATTATTATTAATACCAATTATTTTGTATTATTATTTTCAATTTTTGGTAACATCTATTTCTTGAGGGTGATCAAATTTTGGCAACAACTAGAGAGAACAGGAAGAGTTAATTCTGAGGTTCTAAGTTTAAAGATCACTTTAGTTGTATTGAAAAATTGATTTAAGTGTTTAAATCAAAACACTAAAGGATGACTGATTTGCATTGGCTTTAGGCATTCTGCTATTCTAATGGACGTGATTGAAAGAGAAGTGTGGGAGTTAGAGAGGGATGCACTTTTCCAGATTATTGTGTTCTGTGTATTTATCACATCTATTATTCAACAAGCTCCATCTTCCATAGCTTCTTTTTTTAAAAGGCATTTATTCAGACTGCATTTTAGCAATTCCTGCTGATACTATTGAGATGTCGCAATCACAAATATCTGAAGGACATCTGATTGCTTATGTCTAGAATATAAAGTGCCTATTGATAGCATTTCCACTAACTACTGGCAATTCCAGGTTGACCTAGAGCAGTGATGGCAATCTTTTTTTCCTCAGGTGCCGTAAGCACACATGCACACACTTTTGCATGTACATGTGTGCTCACACCCATAATTCAATGCCCTCCATGTGCCCCACCCCAGCACATGCACACATGACCCTTCCATGTGCCCCACATACATGCACACACTCCATTTCCCAACTTCTGGGGTTTTTTTGCCTTCCCCAGGCTCCAGTGGCTTCTCAATGAATCATTGATGCAGAATGTAGTTAGCAAGTAAGACACAGCTCTTTTTCCTGTTGACAGAAAGCCCTCATTGTTCAAGGGTTTCAATTGTTACCTGGAGATCCTCCCTCACCGGAAACAGCAAGGAGGCCTGAATTAAGATGTTATCCAGGTAACACTGGACTCGAATAGGTCTAGTTCTGAGGTCTGCTGCCACTGCAACCAGTATCTTAGTAAAAGGTGACTATGAGAGAACTGTGTCATCAAAATGGCTGCTAGAAGGAACCCAGAAATGCTGCTATCTGCTTCTGTACTAAAATGGTCACTTCCCATATGGCCGTTCACTGCTCGGAATAAATAAATAAATAATTAAATAAATAAATAAATAAATATAGGACAGGGGAACGGAAGGCACTCTGGTGCACTTATGTACGCCCCTTACTGACCTCTTAGAAACCTGGTGAGATCAACCGTAGATCGTCTAAGGGTAAAGTGTTAGGGGTTAGGGGATGATACTACAGAGTCTGGTAGTGAGTTCTATGCTTCGACAATTCAACAACTCGAAAGGTGAAGGACTTTTGTTTTGCAGATAATTAGATAGAATAATAATTCTCAATGTACATTACACTGTCCGTAAGCACATTTGGAGGACTATAAGTATACAGATTCCCTCCAATCTATCAGTTGGTCTGCTCAATCCAGTTGAATTTCTTCACCAAACAAACAACAGAATCTGGTCAGCAGATGGCACTAGACAAAAAGGTATTTAATAAGGATGGATGGTCCTTTTAGGAACCCTCCCCCCCACACACTTTATACTGTAGATATTTGTTATTCTTGGTTTCAGCTTTGTTAGAGATGACCTTAGTTAGTTTCACAAGAACAAGAGTATTATGTATCTGTAAAAAAAGGACAATTATTGAGCAATCTTTCCTCAGAACAGGTCAATTTTCCAGGCAGAAGAACACATTGAGTTAGGATTATTAAATGATGTGAAGCTTATGACTTGTCTTGACTTAACCAGTCCACACAGAACAGCATTCATTGTTTGCTGAGGGAAATTATTTATTTAAGTCTAAAATAAAATGGCAAAAATGTTAAGCAGGTTAAAACAGAATCAGGAAAACATAAAAGCATTATAACCAGATATACTTCCTGTTTTAATAGTTTATTGAAATTTACGTCCAAGTAGGGATGAATTGATCATTTTATTACTAGCTATTCTGGTCTTATGCTTTCATTCATTGGTCAATTCTACATCATGTTGTTGTTTAAAAACAATAAGTATTAAAATTGGTATTCAAATATACATCTGAGCAAACAATTTCACAAAATAATATGTTCATGAGAATATCATATTTCAAAGTATTTATATTCTATTCTAGAACTTAGAAACATGTGCTGTATAATATTGCAGTATTTGTTGAGAAAGTTGCCAAATGGTAATGATTAAAGAAAAACAAAACAAAGAATGTTCTTTTTTCGCCAACTGAGGAAGTTCAAACTCTCCAAGGAGCTGCTGATACAGTTCTACAGAAGAATTATTGAGTCTGTCATCTGCACCTCTATAACTGTCTGGTTCGGTTCTGCAACCCAAAAGATAGACACAGTCTTCAGAGGGTAATCAGAATTGCAGAAAAAACTATTTCTGCCAACCTGCCTTCCATTGAGTAGCTGTATACTTCATAGAAACATAGAAACATAGAAACATAGAAGACTGACGGCAGAAAAAGACCTTATGGTCCATCTAGTCTGCCCTTATACTATTTCCTGTGTTTTATCTTAGGATGGATATATGTTTATCCCAGGCATGTTTAAATTCAGTTACTGTGGATTTACCAACCACGTCTGCTAGAAGTTTGTTCCAAGGATCTACTACTCTTTCAGTGAAATAATATTTCCTCACATTGCTTTTGATCTTTCCCCCAACTAACTTCAGATTGTGTCCCCTTGTTCTTGTGTTCACTTTCCTATTAAAAACACTTCATGAGTCAAAAAGAGGGCCATGAAATATTTACTGACCCCTCATATCCTGGACATAAATTGTTTCAACTGCTACCATCACTGTAGAGCATTGCATACTAAGACAACTAAACACAAGATAGTTTTTCCCCAAATGCCATCACCCTGCTAAACAAATAATTCCCTCACCAGTGTCAAATTATTCACTAAGACTACATTATTTTTACTATTAGTCTTCTCATCATTCCTATCACCCATCTCCTCCCACTGATAAATATATAACTGTAATTTGTTGCTTGTATCCTTACGATTTATATTAATATTGATTGTTACAATTGCTTATTTGTACCCTATGACAGTCATTAAGTGTTATACCTCATGATTCTTGACAAATGTTTATTTTCTTTTATGTACACTGAGAGCATATGCACCAAAGACAAATTCCTTATGTATCCAATCTCACTTGGCCAATAAAGAATTCTATTCTATTTCATTCTATTCTAAATTGCATAGCAACCTGAACTTTAGAATTTGGTATAGATTCGGTATGATTCACTCCACAATGGGAACCAAATTATTCTTTTGAGTCTATTTTTCTAAGTATCATAAAACAAATAATTTTCTTGGGAGCAGGTCAGCAATTTTATCTAATCATAGCTGGGAGCTAGTTTATATTATAATAGAACCAATTTTAATAATTTGTAGACATTCTCTTATACCTGCAGATTATCTACCACACTTTCGATGCATCTACCACTATTAAATGGTTTAATTTGAGAGGGATAACCTTGAAAGAGCAGTGTGGTGGTCTTGAAGTGGGTATTGGATTTGTTATTATGTATTGTTTTTACTTTGTTGTGAGCCGCCCCGAGTTTGTGGAGAGGGGCGGCATATAAATCCAATAAATCTAATCTAATCTAATCTAATCTAATCTAAAAGATGCTCAATCTCCCACTGATTGGGAGTTCAATCCTAGGCAGTGTCAATGGTTCCCCTATCAGTGCACAAAGAGTAAATACCTGCTGCAAACTCCACATAGGCATCAGGAAGGGCATCCAGAAGGGCATCCAGTTGCCCTGACTTCATGCCGGATAAAGAGATTAAAAGGTCGTAAAAAAAAAACAAAAATAGAGAAAACTTTGAAGAGGAAATGTAAAAGCAGTTTAGTAAATCAGCCCTGAGAAAGAGAAGTGGTGAAGGGGTAAAAAAAAACCTTAAGATTATCCCTCCTTAATTTCTTTTGGTAAATAGGGCAAAAGGAAACACTGGTAGACTTTAAAACTCTTTCATTGTACCTTGAAACACTATAATCTTTACAGTAGTCTTCACAGTATCTGCCTCTTGCCCTGACTTACAGTATCCCCTTCTAAAATCAGTCAAGCCAACTCCAGATAACAGATGCAATCCTACAACAACAATAATAATTTATTGGACTTGTATGCCGCCCCTCTCCGAAGACTCGGGGCGGCTCACAACAATATAGCAGTAAAACAAATCCAATATTAAAAAACATATATAAAACCCCAGCAATTAAAACCATACAGCACATACATACCAAACATAAAATATAAAAGCCTGGGGGAGGATGTCTTAGTTCCCCCATGCCTGGTGATATAGGTGGGTCTTAAGTAATTTGCGAAAGACAAGGAGAGTGGGGGCCATTCTAATCTCTGGGGGGAGTTGATTCCAGAGGGCCGGGGCCGCCACAGAGAAGGCTCTTCCCCTGGGGCCCGCCAAACGACATTGTTTGGTCAACGGGACCTGGGGAAGGCCAACTCTGTGGGACCTTATCGGCCGCTGGGATTCGTGCGGTAGAAGGCGGTTCCGGAGGTATTCTGGTCCACTGCCATGTAGGGCTTAATAACTTGGGTCCAAGTCATAAAGTTTAAAACCAGCACTTCAAATTACAGCTTTTTGGGCAAAATATACTATAAACGATCACAATGGCTTGGTAATAACTCTTAGCCATAAGGGAATCAATAGTAAGAAAGAAGAAAGACTGTACAGTATAGCAAGAAAGCCGAACAATCAAATTTTGCTTCACTTAATGTTTTAATTTAAGATTTAAAAAATGTATATAGATATTTGCATGAAAGTTGATATGAAAAAAAAATCCATATATCCTTGCACTTTTCAAGAAATTTTTCCTACTCATGGGCACACCTTTAGAGTGTGCGTGCGTGTATTACTTTTAATTACAATTTGCAATGAGGAGGATGTAATTTTCTAGTTTCATGACAGTTTGGGAAATTAGCAGATGGTGAATTTGCATGGAAATTTGAAGGAATTTTTTTTAAAGAAATTCATAGCTAATCACAGCTCCTCCTCGTGATTTTCCTATGTTATCCCCCATGAGATTAGTGTCGAAGCAGTGTTTTATTTGTCTTTCTATAGGGTGGGGTTGGATAATTTCACAATTTGATAAATAAATAATCTTCTTGCCATTTCTCCTATTAGCGTTAACTTGTAACACTTGTATTTCTGTGCTACACATGGAATTTTTTTTATATTTTTCTTCCAAATATAATCATTTAAAATAAACTATTTTTATTTGCAAGGCTAGCTTCTTAGTAAAGTTCACTTCAGGGCATTAATTCTTTCTTTCTTTCTTTCTTTCTTTCTTTCTTTCTCAATTCACGTAATTGTTATTATAACTGTTGCAAAGAGAACAAATAGTCTAAAAGCCGCTCTTAGTTCTTCAAAGAAAAAAGAAAAATATCAGTTTGTTGCATTTTAAATTTCAGGGCTTTTCCTCCTTGACGTTCTCTTTTTGAACTTTTCATTAAATTACTATTTTCATATCTCTGGAGAAAAGATCTGCTAAGCTACATTGACATCTTTTGGCAAGTGCTGTCTTCAGAAGTATGTACTTGTCAAAATATGTGATGAATTCAAATGGCCTCAGCAGAAGGAAATGTCATTCGTTTTTCATCATGACAAATTATATCTATGCATGTAATGCATGCAGATAAGAATGTATCCCCCTCCTCAAAATCTTTAAAACAAACTTAATTTAAAATAAAATTGGACTGCTATAGAATCTTACTTTCATAAGTAGAAAGTGCATACTTTATTCCATTTCCTTGGCCAAAATTTCCTGTTCTTTCTCTTAGGTAAGATTCTTTTTCAATCCAGAGGCATCGTTCACATTCTTTATTTGTCTATTTCTAGCTGGCTCTTCTAATAAAATAGTGAAGTGCTTACAATAAAAATGCAATCGAATAAAACACAGCAATAAAACAGCACATCATTAAGAGATATCAATGGTAATGCTAAAAGCAAATTAGTAAATCTTCTTAAGGAAATAATATTAGAACTTCATAAACAACCTAATAAAATAGCTGATTAAAAGCTGCCCCCCGCCAGTTTAAATTATCATCATTTATAGAATAGAGAAAAATGATTGTGAGACATTTTCATTAGGATATATTTCTGTGCTATGACTTCAATTGATTTTTATCTCTTGTCTCCATTCATTTGACCTGTAAATGTTTATAGGTTGGTCACTTTTGCTTAAAAAAAATAAACAATCTCATGATGGTTAAAACAAAGTCAGAATTAGCATAATAAAGCATGACATGATTAATACTCCTCCTGAAAATTTAAAATCACTTTATTTGAGTCTTGAGTCTACTGAAATAATGCTTCCAGGTATTTGAAAGTTGTGTTGCATTAAATAAAAACAATATAATAGATCATGGGTGTCAAACTCACCATGTCACAATGCTATCACGTGAAGTATCACAACATTTTTCCCTTCACGGAACTGGGTGGACGTGGCCTGCGTGTTACACCAGTTTGACAACCCATAATAGATTATTCCACAATCTGCATAGGACAGAAAGCAAGTGTCGTTCTGGCTTCATCGGTAGGAGATCATATCTGCCCCGAAACACTATGCCCATAGAAAGACCTATAGATGTTAATTTCATGCTGGGAATATTCTCAAGTGATTTGAATTAGAAACATAGAAACATAGAAGACTGACGGCAGAAAAAGACCTCATGGTCCATCTAGTCTGCCCTTATACTATTTTCTGTATTTTATCTTAGGATGGATATATGTTTATCCCAGGCATGTTTAAATTCAGTTACTGTGGATTTATCTACCACATCTGCTGGAAGTTTGTTCCAAGGATCTACTACTCTTTCAGTAAAATAATATTTTCTCATGTTGCTTTTGATCTTTCCCCCAACTAACTTCAGATTGTGTCCCCTTGTTCTTGTGTTCACTTTCCTATTAAAAACACTTCCCTCCTGGACCTTGTTTAACCCTTTAATATATTTAAATGTTTCGATCATGTCCCCCCTTTTCCTTCTGTCCTCCAGACTATACAGATTGAGTTCATTAAGTCTTTCCTGATACGTTTTATGCTTAAGACCTTCCACCATTCTTGTAGCCCGTCTTTGGACCCGTTCAATTTTGTCAATATCTTTTTGTAGGTGAGGTCTCCAGAACTGAACACAGTATTCCAAATGTGGTCTCACCAGCATTCTATATAGTGGGATCATAATCTCCCTCTTCCTGCTTGTTATACCTCTAGCTATGCAGCCAAGCATCCTACTTGCTTTCCCTACCGCCTGACTGCACTGTTCACCCATTTTGAGACTGTCAGAAATCACTACCCCTAAATCCTTTTCTTTGGAAGTATTTGCCAACACTGAACTGCCAATACAATACTCAGATTGAGGATTCCTTTTCCCCAAGTGCATTATTTTACATTTGGAAACATTAAACTGCAGGATGACCTCCCTTTTTTTCCTAAAAACTCCTAGGATCAAGCATACATGTCAGTCAAGAGGTATTTTCCCACTTTTGAAAGCAATGGAGAAAGTGAGGTGAAGCCAATGTCATACTAGATAGGTTTCTGGGGGGGGAAGCAGCTCTCCACTTATATTCTAATTGTCATAAGCTTCCAAAAGGGCCATGGAAGTGCTATGTTATCTATCACTTCATTCTCTGCTGCATTTATTTACTATTACCCTGTAGCAGCGGTGAGCTACGAGCTGGAATTCTAAATTGCATTTGCCGCTGCGGCTTATCAGTTCTTGCTGGGTCAGCGCAATTTTGCTGCTGCACCTGTGGAGGTAGCAAAATCCCGCATGGAGCCACAGTTGCGCCCTTGTTTTGGCATGCACGGAAGCAAAAAAATCTCATTGAAAGCCGGGAGCACCTCCACAGGTGCAGCAGCAAAATCACACTGGCCCCGGAAGAACTGACGAGCCGCGGCAGTGAGTGTAATTTAGTGTTCCGGTTCATAGCCCACTGTTGCCCTGTAGATTGCTTTAGAGCAAGTTTTGCAAATACCTAAGTTATTACTCACAAAAGCTTTGTTGGTCGTCATCATCGTCAGGGTTGTTGTCATCATTTTAGACCTTGCCCCTCTGATTAATAAATGTGATGCATGGTGTGATTGTATTGTATGATGGTGTATTCTAGTCGTACTTTTTAATATATTAGATTTGTTCTATATGCTTGTTTTATATTTATTCTGTGAGCCGCCCCGAGTCTTTGGAGAAGGGCGGCATACAAATGTAATAAATTGAATTGAATTGAATTTTCATCTTCTAATAATAAAAGAGTATACCCATAGCTTTAAAGGAACCAAAGCTTGACCTCAGTTCTGGCCTTCTAAATAACATTATTAGATACAATGTAGTAGATCTAAGCTATCATAAAACATAACAAAATAAACAGAAATCACTAGCTTTGTCCCTTGTCTAGAAACTATCCATCTATTTTTTGAGAGGTTCACAGGGAAATACCAAGTGTCAGAATCTTGTACTGCTACCTACAGATATATTGGCTTCCCTAAGGGACAGCTGAGGTTATTGCGAAGATAAATGATACAATAAGCAGCATGGATTGAAACTAGTACCCAAGTGTTGTATATATGCCATCAATACAAAGGGAAGAGAAGAGAAATTTTCCTACAAGAGGTTTCTTTCAAGATGTGGCCAAGAATTCTAAGAATGCTATATTTGTGATATAGTCTTTTCAATCCTATGTATGTTAAATAATCTAATCGATTCCATACAACTTTTTCACCAAGATATGTTTAATTATTGAATGCTTATGATAATATTTTATTTAAGTATCATCATACAGTGCATATGACATAGTCAGAATTCCATATTACAAATCCCATAATTTGGTGTGAGCCCAAGTATAAATTTAAATGAATGTACAGTGATACCTCATCTTACAAACGCCTCATCATACAAACTTTTCGAGATACAAACCCGGGGTTTAAGATTTTTTTGCCTCTTCTTACAAACTATTTTCACCTTAGAAACCCACCGCCACTGCTGGGATGCCCCGCCTCCGGACTTCCATTGTCAGCGAACTGCCCGTTTTTGCGCTGCTGGGATTTCCCTGAGGCTCCCCTCCATGGGAAACACCACCTCCGGACTTCCGTGTTTTTGTGATGCTGCAGGGGAATCCCAGCAGTGCAAAAACGGGTGCTTCGCTGGTAATGGAAGTCCGCAGGTGGGGTTTCCCAGTGAGGGGAGCCTCAGGGAAATTCCAGCAGCACAAAAACACAGAGGTCCAGAGGTGGGGTTTCGAGGACTTTGTTGTTTATGCGATGCTGCGATTTCACTGATGATCCCTTCGCTGGGAAACCCCGCCTCCAGACTTCCATTGCCAGCGTAGCGCTCGTTTTTACGATGCTGGGATTCCCCTGCAGCATCGCAAAAACACAGAAGTCCAGAGGTGGGGTTTCCCATGGAGGGGAGCCTCAGGGGAATCCCAGCAGTGCAAAAACGGGAGCTTCAGCTGGCAAAAGGGGTGAATTTTGGGCTTGCACACATTAATCGCTTTTCCATTGATTCCTATGGGAAACATTGTTTCGTCTTACAAACTTTTCACCTTAAGAACCTCATCCCGGAACCAATTAAGTTTGTAAGACAAGGTATCACTGTACTGCATAATAATATCTTTTGACAAAGTTGTCATGGACTTGGACATTCTGAGAGATAAAGACTACTGAGAGCATTTTATTAGGCATGGATGTTTATCCTTAAAGTTTTCTAGCAATATTAGAGCTCAAAATCTCATCTGTATCACATAAACTGGTGTTTGGTTTTATTCTTCATGGACTCAACTGACTTTGTTTAATAAATTGTTGATAAACAAAATCGCAACTTAACACAAGATGCTAACCAGCCCAAGCAATTATATTAATTTCCCCCCAAAAAATATTAGCATTGTCCCTGACTGAATTTCAGTACTAGGAATGAAAAGAAACTGTGGCATAGGTAATTTCCCTGATTGGCACTTGAATTGATTCCTGTTGCAAGAAGAAGTTGATTATGGGAAAATTGGTTTTCTACAACTACCATTCTGCTTTGGTAACTATAAATTGAACTGTTGGTTAAAAGGATTATGTCCCCGACTGTCAACAAGTTAATGTAACGAAATATAAATAATGTATGTGTTCAGTTCTGGAGACCTCACCTACAAAAAGATATTGACAAAATTGAACGGGTCCAAAGACGGGCTACAAGAATGGTGGAAGGTCTTAAGCATAAAACGTATCAGGAAAGACTTAATGAACTCAATCTGTATAGTCTGGAGGACAGAAGGAAAAGGGGGGACATGATCGAAACATTTAAATATGTTAAAGGGTTAAATAAGGGTCAGGAGGGAAGTGTTTTTAATAGGAAAGTGAACACAAGAACAAGGGGACACAATCTGAAGTTAGTTGGGGGAAAGATCAAAAGCAACATGAGAAAATATTATTTTACTGAAAGAGTAGTAGATCCTTGGAACAAACTGCCAGCAGACGTGGTTGGTAAATCCACAGTAACTGAATTTAAACATGCCTGGGATAAACATATATCCACTGTAAGATAAAATGCAGGAAATAGTATAAGGGCAGACTAGATGGACCATGAGGTCTTTTTCTGCCGTCAGTCTTCTATGTTTCTATGTATGTATTAGTATTTCATACGAAAGGGTCAAAGACAAGGGTGCAGAATGCATATAGATAATACAACTCTAAGAAAAGTACAACATAATAAGATGTAAGCCAGGGGGCCTGATGTGTGACAAAACCCATTTGTTATTTGTGTTGAAAGTTTGGTAATTGCATCTGTGATTTATCTGTTATTTTGTGTGTATGTGTGTGTGTGTGTGTGTTTGTATTATTTTTAATATAGCCAGCCAAAGTGAGATGGACAATCATGCAAATTGATTGAGTGAGTAAGTAAATGAATCTACAAGCATTTCACTTTAATTAAGAAAACATTTTCTTGTTACTAAACATCTTTAAATATTATTCCAGTTATGTTTATTATTATTATTATTATTATTATTATTATTTTCTATATATACAGTTCTTATTCATGCACAATTCTATTCTTTTCCTACCATGCTTTTCGTCATCAAATATCAGAGTATGCAATTATCTGTTAAGTCAACATTTAAAAGGAAAGGTACAGTTTACCTTAAACCAATGATAATAAGTATGCTTTATTCAGAAGCCCAGCTGCTGTGGCCTAGAGCGGAAGCTCTTGCCTCACAATCAGGTGGTTGTGAGTTCAATCCTAGGTAGAGGCAGATGTAGGATCTCCTGTTTGGGCAGGGGGTTGGACTAGATGACCTACAAGGTCCAGCCCAACTCTGTTAATCTGTTTAATATGAAATCCTTTGCACATTTAGCCAGTACTAAAACAACATAATAGTAAGATATACTTCTCAGTAGATTTTTAGAAGATTGTACTGTAATATATCACAAAAGTGTACATTGGATGGAAGAGCAATTTTAGCATGAATATTCCTGACTGAAGTTAATAGCTATATCACTTGAATAGATGAAACAAGTAGGAATGTTCTCCAATATATGCCAATTTTTCACTAAAATTGATAATATTCATATAAAGATGTTGCTATTAGAATTATTAAAAGGAGATCAGAATGTATAATTAACAAAACATTAATCATATCTATAAATTTTAGTAAAATGGAATTCCATGTGTTCCATATAACATCCTTATGAAAATGTAGAAATTTGGAGGGAAATGCCATCCATTTGGGTTTAAAAAACAAACCAACCTCAATTCAGTACCAATGATTAGGGAAAGAAAATTAAATAGCTAAAACAGAATAACTAAAGCATTGAAAAAGACAATGCATTTTTTTTAAAGACCAAGATGGCAAATGCAAAGTTAAGACTTAGGTCAACAAATAGATCTTCACATGGGGCAGATATATTTATAGAGAATTAAAAAAATCTGTTGAGGAACAATTACTGCAAGAGAAGAGACAACTCAATCCTGGAAAAAAAGATATGTTATGTCCACTTTATGTCTGTTTGGTGTAATAGTGGGAGTTCTCCAGATTCCTTCAACTAAACACTGTCATTTATCAGTTCTTAACCAACAATTGCAATGCCTGTCATCTGGAATAGCATCACTTCAGGTTTTGGATGGATATGGTATTTTTCTAGGTGTTCAGGAATTTTCATTCATATTTTTTAATTAATTGTCTTTTATCTTACCATATAAGCCACCATAAATAAATAAATAAATAGGGAACAAAAGAAAATCCCAGCAAGCTTTCAAGGTTCTATTGTTATACCTTACAATAATGAAGTAGCATTCCTGTAATCCTGAACTGGCCTATTGCCAAGGCTGATAGATTATATTTTTTAAAAAAAGTTGGATGGGTGGAAGATGAGATTGTTTGGGAGAAAATTCCCAATATAGGCATCATTGTTGAAAAGTTTCTTCTGCTCAATTGTCATTTTCCTCACCTCTGACCTCAGTGCATATGCTAACTCATGCAGGGTACCACTGGATTAATGTGAGTGCCAATCCCAAATCAGCAATCTGTTACCAAAACAGGAGTCAAGAAGAAGCTGTCCCTTCTCCCTGGATGAAGGACACTTCAATATCCTGTTAAAAAAAGATGGGTAGGAGGATCATGTGCAATCATGTCAGTTAATGGGACCTTGGTTTCACTATAAATAGAGTGTGATTTGATACAAGACTGTTGGTGGAATTATTCTATCACAGTTTTATTTCTACAATAAATCTCCTTTTCAGAATTTGATGACCTGGAATTCTATCTGTGCCTGGATCTTGACACTAGTTTGATGAGGAAAAACCTGAAAATTAGGTATGATGGGTCCAAGCCACAAAGCTGATTAAGGATGATAAGCAGCTTAGAAAATTATTAAATATAAGCAGTGATGATAAAGAATTGCTTGCTTGCTTGCCAGCCCTAAAATCTATGTCAGCTATTTGTGACCATGCAGATTTTCTCCATGATGAATTTAATCAGTTAATTCCATTTAATGATATCAGAAAAAGTCTAAGCACGGTTTGAACAATTTTCAAAAGAATCTCGCTACACCATACATTGCAATGGACTGTTATTATATAGCAATTATTCCTGGTTATTGTGATCCCCTGCCCCAATTATGATAGAACATTTAGGCTTAGCTTAATTTTTTTTTAAGTACCAATCTGCTTCACAAAATGATCACATTATTGTTTTAAGATGAAAAAAATAGGAAAAACAAGTACTGTACTTATTAGACTAGGTGGAGGTTGCTACTATCTTAGATGTCAAAAAAGTGAAGGGAATGTTATTTCCCAGATGGAAAACCTGCATTGTGTTGTCTTTTATTGCGTATGAGAAAGAGAAAATGTGCTGCAACACTGGCTGTCACACTGCTAATATCCTGCAGCAGAGATTTTCACTGACAACCTAGCTTAAGGGTTTGAAGGGAATCATTTTCTATCTGCATTGTGCATGTGATGTTCACTATCCTTCATATCTCCTTCATGTGGTTTCACAGTGATACAGTTTAATGACCTCTGTTGACATTAATGATTTTTTATATTAATCAGGAGATAAATTAACAAGTTCCTTTATTATGATTTACACCACAGAAAACCCCCTGCTTGTGCAGTCACTTTTATTTTTGTCTTTGCTCTGAGACTCTATTATCAATTTCTGTCTAATGATATGATGGTTGATGGTACTTATCAAGGCAGCTATCAGACAAAACCAATAGGAAAAAATAGCAGGACTAGGCTGAGATTCACTGAATTCTTATTTTAATCTGAAACTTATCAAATGTGCATATTCTAAACATTATTATGCACAAAAACAAACTGTTACAGAGCAGAAACAGGTTAAATATAACCAGCAACCTTATTCTGCTAATTTAGAACTTTACATTTCTATATCAAAGTTTACTATTTGCTATGTATAGTTCAATATGTGCATTGAATCCCAAAGCACAGATTCCCAAAGAATTTCCCCAATCTATTTTCCAGATGACTTTGTGACAAGCTAAAAATTCCTATTTCCATAATTTCCAGCTAGAAACGGCAGTGCCCTGATGGGAACTCAGTTTGTTTCTAAATGATCAGGTAGGAAAGGCTGTAATATATGTGTAAAGAGTACTTCACTTAGTTCCACTGCTAAATACTTGTCGTTTCATATCCTATAGTGATTGAGTATGCTACTGAGAGCAGAACAGAAGTACTGTAGTAGTAGAGGTCTTTTCCCACTAGATTTAAGATCATCATTCAATTAGCAAATAATATGCATTGGTTTGTGTTAAAGGTAATATTTAAATGTTGGGCTCATCATGGGTTTGATATAGAAAATTCCTGAGTCACTTATCTTTACCAAAAAGTAACAGGACAGACAATGAATTCTGGAATTTATTATACTCAGAAAAGTAATCAAACCAGGGAAACCAAGGTGATGTCGTGTATAAGTGATTGTAGTGTTACAGACTGCATCCACTGCCTACCAGTCAACCAAAATGAGATACATAAAAGTGTGTGTGTGTGTGTGTGTGTGTGTCTTTCTCTCTCTCTCTCTCTCTCTCACACACACACACACAAACACACACACACATATTCATATGCACGTAGATTGTTGTGAGTTTGGGGTTTTCCCCCATATAATATTTTGAGTGTCTTTGCGATGTTGTCGCGAAATATGTATGTATGTATGTATGTATGTATGTATGTATGTATGTATGTATGTATGTACAGTAATACCTCATCTTACGAACTTAATTGGTTCCAGGACGAGGTTCGTAAGGTGAAAAGTTTGTAAGATGAAACAATGTTTCCCATAGGAATCAATGGAAAAGCCAATAATGCGTGCAAGCCCATTAGGACAATCCAAAACATTAAGGCTTTAAAAAAAAAAAAGCTGCCGGCAGACGAAGCTGAGGCGAAGGAGTGGGGGGAGTGACAGCGAGAGGTGGCAAGAGGTGGCAGTCCCAATGAAGCAAGGCGAAAAGAGCCTCTCTTGAGCTCCATGGGTCTTTTCCTCCTGTTTTTGCCCACCCCGTTCTGCTCATTTTCCCCACACCTTTCTCCTCTCTTGAGCTCCATGAATCTTTTCTTCCCGTTTTTCCCACCCCACTCTCCTCATCTCCCCCACACCTTTCTCCTCTCTTGAGCTCCATGAGTCTTTTCTTCCCGTTTTTCCCACCCCACTCTCCTCATCTCCCCCACACCTTTCTCCTCTCTTGAGCTCCATGAGTCTTTTCTTCCTGTTTTTCCCACCCCACTCTCCTCATCTCCCCCACACCTTTCTCCTCTCTTGAGCTCCATGAGTCTTTTCTTCCCGTTTTTCCCACCCCACTCTCCTCATCTCCCCCACACCTTTCTCCTCTCTTGAGCTCCATGAGTCTTTTCTTCCCGTTTTTCCCACCCCACTCTCCTCATCTCCCCCACACCTTTCTCCTCTCTTGAGCTCCATGAGTCTTTTCTTCCTGTTTTTGTCCCCCCTACTTTGCCCGTTTTTTCGATCCTGGGATTCCCCTCCTGGGATTTCCCTACAGCATTGCGTTTTTGCGGAAGTCAGGAGGTGGGGTTTCCCATGGAGGGGAGCCTCAGGGGATCCCAGGATCGAAAAAACTGGCGCTTGGCTTGCAATGAAAGTCTGGAGGCGGGGCATCCCAGCGGCGGTGGCAGGTTCGTAAGGTGAAAAAAGTTCATAAGAAGAGGCAAAAAAATTCCGAACCCTGGGTTCGTATCTCGAAAAGTTTGTATGATGAGGGGTTCGTATCACGAGGTACCACTGTATTTATGAATGTATGTATGTATGTGTACTAGTTTCCCTTTCTTTTCATTGTCAGCAAAATATGTTTTACACACACACACACACTTAGAACTCTCCATAAAACCAACTAAAGCAACTGAAATAGAGTAAGGAAGGAGCAAACTTGTGTCTGCTCCCCCCCCCCCCGCCACAGAGAAAGATCACAAATTGGATGCCGTGGTGGCGGGATCAGGTATTTACACACCTGATTTCTTAAGGTTGGGAAATATTCGGATAGTCCTCAAACACCATTTGGCCCAACTATTTCTGTTGCTATGTGAGACATTTTGTAAGTGAGTTTTCTCCCATTTAATGACCTTTCTTGTCACAGTTGTTAGGTGAATCACTGCAGTTGTTAAGTTAGTAACACAGTTGTATCTGTCTTCCCCATTGACTTTGCTTGTTAGAGAGGCACAAAAGATTATCACAAAACCCCAGAACACTGTAGCCATCATAAATGTGAGTCACGTACGAAATATCTCAATTTTTTTCATATGATCATAGGGATATGTAAACAGTCATAAGTGTGAAAAATGATCATAAGTCACTTTTTTCAGTGCCATTGTAACTTTGGACAGTCACTAAGTGAACTGTTATTAAGCTGTTGTAAGTCGAGGACTACCTGCATATTAAAGTTTCTAATGACAATTTCCAGCAAATCCATGTGAAAGAAGGTAATATGTGTTCTGGTTTCTGGTAGAACTTTAGTTATTGAAAATAACTCTTAATGAATACAGTATTTCATAAACAAAGAAACTCCATTTTTATTCACTTTGCTTCTGGCACATTCTTTTCTCCCATTATCTCTCTTAATTATATTCCACATGCATTCCTTCATGCCTCATCCCGTCTCCTGGAATTCATGAATTTACAGCATGATTCAAAACCAGCAGAATGACTGCAATATAACACAGAATAAACTTACTCACTCCAGAGCCAAACTGAAACACATTTCCTCTTAGAACTATAACATTGAAACTCCGCCCTTCTTCCCCACTGACCTCCTGACGTAACTAATACATCACTACAGTATTTAACCCATTCCTCCCCTTAATATCTTTTTCCTAACACCTGTTCCTTGCATTTTTGGACCCTTCTGAATTGAGGATTTACCCAGTGAATGTCTGTTTCTTCCTCACTAGATTCTGGACTCATACTAACATCCTGTTGCTGGCCTCCCACCTGTTCTAATACCTGTAAATCAGGGTCTACCACTAATTCATAAACACTATCTGTATCAGAGTTCTCAAGCTCTTCATCATCCTCCAACTGACCAGGAGTATGTACAACAATATGTACACAAAGTGCTTAAGATTTTGTGGTTCTAAACAATTACCCAAGTTGTGGTTTCCAAACATATTCAAGTTTAGACCTATGTAGTATACATGCTGCAAGTGTGCGTGTTTTACAATAATCTATACAAGAGTTAATTATAGCATAAATTAATTATAGTCATACAGTCCTTCAGATAAAGAAATATTGATCACTTGACCTTCTGGAAGAGCTTCTTTAAGATCTGCTACTTCATCCAGAACAGATTTTTATCACCATTCCTGTCTACTAATCAACGGGAGAGGAATTTTGGCATGACAGATCCTCCATTTCTTCACTGCCTCAGAAAGAGCACTAAAATGACTTGTGCCCCATGTTCACTCAGACTATGATGGAGATTTGCTTCTAACTTCTCTTTAATTATCTGCTTAGACACTTCATTGCCCTCAAATCCTGGGGGAAAAAGCAATGCAAAGGACATATCAGACATATCAGATCAGTTGTAGCATCTGGGCCAGGTCATTTAGTAATTTCATTAATCAAAAAGACTTTGAGAGATTTTCAGCTCTTGGGACTGGAAAAGGTTTTTCCAGGTTTCTTTAATTTCTGAAGATAGATCAATGTAGTTTATGCATGCATGCCCAAATGCATAGACACCCACTGATGAACCTGCACCCCCCCCCTTTATTTTATACCCCCCTCTCTTTCTGACTTGATTGTTATGGTAGCAGCAAGATTTTAATAAACAATTTCACAGAGAATAAACCTAATCCTCTTCTAGCATACCTTTAATCATAATTTATTTCAGTCAATGAAATAGTATCGATTTTTATTTCATATTGTTTTGAGTAGTAAAATACATTAATAGAACATACTAACATTGGTACCAAAGAACATATACCGTATTTTTCGCTCTATAAGACGCACCTGCTGATAAGACGCACCTAGATTTTAGAGGAGGAAAATAGAAAAAAAATATTTTGAGCCAAAAAGGGGAGAGGAAGAGAGGAAGGAGTGAAAGAAGGGAGTGAGGGAGGAAAGAAGGGAGGAAGGAAAAGGAAAGCAAGAAATGGAGGGAGGAAAGGAAGGAAGGAAGAAAGAAAGAAAGAAAGAAAGAAAGAAAGAAAGAAAGAAAGAAAGAGGGAAGGAACAGGAACAGAGGAAGGAAGCAAGGAAACTTATGAAAGGGGAGAGTAAGAGAGGAAGGACTGAAGGGAGGGAGGGAGGGAAGAAGGTAGGAAGGAGAAAGAAAAGAAGAAATAGAGGAAGGGAAGGTAAAAGAGAGAAAGAAAAAGAGCAAGAAAGAAAGCAAGAAAGAGAGAAAGAAAATGAAAGAGAAAGAAAAATAGAGAGGGGGAATGAAAGAAATGGAAGGAGGGAAGGAAGGAGAGAAAGCAAGAGAAAGAAAGAAAGCAAGAGAAAGAAAAAAGAATGAAAGAGCAAGAGAGCAAGAGAAAAAAAGAAAGAAAGAAAGAAAGAAAGAAAGAAAGGCAACTTCAAAGAAAGGCTCACTGAGCATCTCTCACTCTCTCTCTTTCTATCCCTCTTTCTTTCTTTCTCTTCCTTTCTCTCTCTCCTCTTCCTTTATCTCCTCTCTCTCCCTCCCTCTCTTTCTCTCCCCCCTCTCTCCCCCTTTCCCTCTCTCTTTCTCTCTCTCCCTCTCTTGCTATCTCTCCCCCTCTCCCTCTCTCTTTCTCTCCCCCCTTTCCCTCTCTCTTTCTCTCTCTCCCTCTCTTGCTAGCTCTCCCCCCTCTCCCACTCTCTTTCTCTCTCCCCCCCCTTTCTCTCCCTCTCTCTTTCTCACTATCTTGCTGTCTGTTGCTCTCACTCACTCTCGTTCTCGTTCTTCTCAGCGTCGACGCGCGCACGCCCTGCCCGCCTCACCTTTGCCGAGAGCTCTCAGCAAGGGGGTTGTAGGAGAGGCGGGGCCGGCGGCAAAGGCGATATTCAATGTCGGGGGCGCACGGGCGGTTGCAGGCGCTCCCTATCTCCCTGCTAGCCCACTCGGAATATTCAAAATAAGAAAAACCTTCGCCGGCAAAGGCTTTTCTTATTTTGAATATTCCGAGTGGGCTAGCAGGGAGATAGGGAACGCGCCAACCGCCCGTGCGCCCCCGACATTGAATATCGCCTTCGCCGGCCTCCGCTGACAAAAGCCTTTGCCGGCATTTCCTCTCGGCGCAGCGGCGGGCGGAGAGAAGGAAGGGGGGGCAGCGGCGTCCCTCCTGGCCTTGGCGGGCCGCCCGACCCTCCCCACCTCCTGCCAACGCGGCGGGCGGCGGGGGGAGAGCGAGGAGCCGGTTCCGGCGGGCGCGGGGCTTGGCTGGCTGGCTGGCGTGGGGAGCGCCGCTGGTGGTGAGGAGGGAGACCCTCCTCCGGGAGGGAGGGGGCCAGGCAGCAGCTAGCCAGCCAGCCGGCGGGATGGCGCTTCGGAGTTCGCAGCCTCCCCCCCCCCACCCTGCCTGCATCTTCGCTCCATAAGACGAGGCTGATTTTTCTTCCTACTTTGGGAGGAAAAAAACTGCGTCTTATGGAGCGAAAAATACGGTAATGTTGCAAAGTTTATCTAAATCCTACAAAAAGTAAGATCCCTGTAAAATAATTAAGAAAGTTGAAATAAGTTATGCCACGAGTACAATAAATATTTAAACATTTTAGCATTTAAATCTACTGTTACTGTCAGAGTCTTAGTGACTCTGCCAGTGATTCTGTCGAGAGAAGAGGGATCTTCAGATCGTGCAGAATGCAGCTGTGAGAGCAATCATGGGCTTCCCTAGGTATGCCCGTGTTACACCAACACTCCGCAGTCTGCATTGGTTGCTGATCAGTTTCCGGTCACAATTCAAAGTGTTGGTTTGTCAAAGCCCTTCATGGCATCGGACGTGGGTTTTGAGGAGTTTATCTCCGGGACCGTCTTCTGCTGCACGAATCGCACCGACCAGTTAGGTCCCACAGAGTTGGCCTTCTCCAGGTCCCATCGACTAAACAATGTCATCTGGTGGGACCCAGGGGAAGAGCCTTCTCTGTGGCGGCCCCGACCCTCTGGAACCAACTCCCCCTGGAGATTAGGATTGCCCCCACCCTCCTTGCCTTTCGTAAACTCCTCAAAACCCACGTCTGCCGTCAGGCATGGGGAAATTGAGACATCTCCCCCAGGCCTATATAGTTTATGCATGGTATGTTTGTGTGTATGTCTTGCTTTATAAATAAGGGTTTTTTAGGTATTTTAAATATTAGATTTGTTATACATTGTTTTTATGATTGCATTGCTGATGCCCGTTGTGTGCTCCCGGCGACAGGCTGTCTGACATGATATTTGGCTTCTGCACATGAGCAGGAAGTAAAATCACATGCACATGAGATTTCACCAATAATCAGTGATTTCTTTGCTTCTGTGCATGCAGGGAAGCAAAAAAACACCAACAATTGCCAAAATCTCCCACACAGTGAAAGCCCTCATGCGAGATTTCACTTCCTATGCATGCCTTAAAACCTGAGTTTCACACGAGCGCATGCATGCACATATCGGGAACGTGGAGATGCATGTGTATCTCTGTTTTTCCAACCAGGACTGCACACCTGACCGTTCCGGCTGCAGCCCATTGCTGATTTATTTATTTATTTATTTATTAGATTTGTATGCCGCCCCTCTCCGTAGACTCAGGGCAGCTCACAGCATACAATAAGATAATTCACAGCAAATCTAATAAATTTAAAAAACATTTAAAAAACCCATTATTAAACCAGTCATACACACAGTCACACCATACATAAATTATAGAGGCCTGGGGGAGGGAGGGGGAATGCCTCAATTCCCCCATGCCTGACGGCAGAGGTGAGTTTTAAGGAGTTTACAGAAGGCAAGGAGGGTGGGGGCAGTTCTAATCTCCAGGGGGAGCTGGTTCCAGAGGGTTGGGGCCACCACAGAGAAGGCTCTTCCCCTGGGACCCACCAGACAACATTGTTTAGTCAACGGGACCCGGAGAAGACCAACTCTGTGGGACCTAATCGGTCGCTGGGATTCGTGCGGCAGAAGGCGGTCCCCGGAGATATTCTGGTCTGATGCCATGAAGGGCTTTATAGGTCATAACCAACACTTTGAATTGTGACCGGAAATTGATCCGCAACCAATGCAGACTGCGGAGTGTTGGAGTGACATGGGCATACCTGGGGAAGCCCATGATTGCTCTCGGAGCTGCATTATGCACGATCTGAAGTTTCCGAACACTTTTCAAGGGTAGCCCCATGTAGAGAGCATTACAGTAGTCGAATCTCAAGGTGATGAGGGCGTGAGTGACTGTGAGCAATGAGTCCCGGTCCAGATAGGGCTGCAACTGGTGCACCAGGCGAACCTGGGCAAATGTCCCCCTCGCCGCAGCTGAGTTCCTGGCGCCAAGCATCTTGAGATCTCTTCTTCTTGGGGGAATGGTTTATGGGGGGGGCAAATTGGGAGAAAGAAGATGCTCAAGAAATGTATGTTCTTCTGCTTCCCAGGATTGTGGATTAAAGGGAATTTTTCACACTTGTGTATTGTTGGCCTCTGCATTCTGGCTAATGGGGAGAGGTCTCTACTCCTTTAAATCTAGTTGTTTTGCCTAAGGGCATTCAGACTTTGCTTTGAATGGAATGCTTTCACATCTGCTTAATAAAAGATCCCTTTGAACTACCTGGCTCAGAAATTCTGGCTTTCTTAAGTTAGATGGAGAGGCAATCCTTACCTTTACCTATTGTCTATAAAGTTCTTCAGATTTTGGGTAACTGAGCAAAAACTTGCCATATGAGTTATTATAACATCGGAGAGGATCCATTCATTTATTTATAAAATGTATTGGCCACCCAAAATGGGTAGCTGTATAAATTTACCAAATAAATGAATAAATATGTGCCCTCGATTGTATCTTTTTCTCCACATGGGCAAATTTGCCTTATGTTATGGGAATTAGTATGTTCCCAGAGAAAGCCCACCTAAATTTGTTGGACGTTAAATTATAAATATTTATAAATTATAGATATTTAGCAGGAGCTGTAGGCGGGTGCTTCTATTAATGTGTGATAAAAATCTAGGGCTTGTAACAAATCTTTCCGGAAAATTATTTTATATCACATCCAATCTGGGTCAGTCATAGAACTAGAGATTTTGTCTTCCAAGCTTTTTGGCTCATGCTAGCGCCCATCTTCAGGGAACCTCTCTCTAGCTAGCTTTTAGAGCAATAGTTCTCAACTGTTCTAATGCCATGACCCCTTAATACAATTCCTCATGTTGTGGTAACCCAAACCATATGTCTAGCACCAATTCTCCCAACAGAGATTTAAGCTGATTGGCAGAAAGGTCATAGGGATATCCCCACTGTAAATGCCTGATTGGTCGGATTGTAAAAATATGTTCCAAGGGGCCAGAATAGAAGGTTTAGTTCCTAACACCATGGGAAATCTGTCTTTTCCCATGGTCTTAGGTGACTCTTGTGAAATGATTCTTCAACCCCCAAATGGGTCCCGACCTCCAGGTTGAGAACCACTGTTCTAGAGAGAAATGGGCTCTAGCACGAGTCTTGGTGACTGGCCCTGATTGGATTCTTCAGCATTATTCTGGAACATGTATACTGTATATGTCTTCATTTGTGAGATTATTTTATATTTTAATATATTCCTTCATAAATAATCACCAAATCTGTAGGCTGAATGAGAAAACAGGCCTAGGAGTAAACAGACTGAGAAGTATTTTTTAAAATATTTTATAATATGAAATATAAAATATATTATATTGACTGATCTTGGTTTAATTATACAGTGATCCCCCGGTTATTGCGTCCCCGACCATTGCGAACAGGGTAATTTGCGATTTTTCAACCAGGAAGTAAACAACACCATCTGCGCATGCGTGCCCTTTTTCTTTCTATGGCCACGCATGCGTAGATGGTGGAGTTTGCCGGGCAGATCAGCTGCTGGGCGGCTTCCCTGGGTCTTCCCCTGTTGCCGGGGTTTCACCTTTGCGTGGGCGGCGGGGAAACCCCAGCCCCGCTTCCCAGCTGAGTGGCGCGAGCAACGGCGTGGGCGGGCAAAGGGCGGGCGGCGCTGGCTTCCCCTCAGGAGACGCGCCTTCTCTCTTTTTTTTCTTGCGGCGAGCCCGAGCCGTTCCTCTCTCGACCGCAGCCGAGCTTCCCTCGGCCCCCTTTGGCCCCGTCGCCTCCTCCCCGCCTGCGAGACTCTTCTTCTCCGGCTTTTGGAGCTCCTCCGCCGTCACCCGGCTTCTGGCAGAAGCCTTCTCTCTTTTTTTTCGTGCGCTTGGCGAGGAGAAGCAGGCGGGGAGGAGGCGAAGGGAAGCTCGGCTGCGGTCGAGAGAGGAACGGCTCGGGCTCGCCGCAAGAAAAAAAAGAGAGAAGGCTTCTACCAGAAGCCGGGTGACGCCGGAGGAGCTCCGAAAGCACGAGCGGCGGCCGGACGAGCGGTGACCGCACCAGCAGCGGCGGCACGAGCGGCGGCCGCACCAGCAGCGGCGGCATGAGCGGCGGCCGCACCAGCAGCGGCGGCACGAGCGACGGGGCCAAAGGGGGCCGAGGGAAGCTCGGCCGCACCAGCAGCGGTGGCACGAGCGGCGGCCGCACCAGCAGCGGCGGCACGAGCGGCGGCGGCACGAGCGGCGGGCGGACAAGCGGCGGGCAGGCGGGCGGGCAGGCGGCTCCTCAGCTGTTGGGCGGGGGTCTTCCCAGGTGCGGAAGTAAAAAACACCATCTGCACATGCGCGGCCATGAAAAAAGGGCGCGCATGCACAGATGGTGTTTTTACTTCCGCAGCGCTACTTCGCGAAAACCCGCTCGTTGCGGGGGGTCCTGGAACGGAACCCTCGCAACGAGCGGGGGATCACTGTACTCACAGTATCCTTATAGCTCATGTGCTTTGGGAATTCAAATGAGAGTCCAGATGTATTATTTTTTTCCTCACAGTTTAATTGCCAAGTGTCTTTACACTTGACCAGTAATAATAGTGGTAGTAAAGTCAACAATTTGAGATGCCTATAGTGTCATTATTACAGGTAAGTACTTATCTTCACCATAAGTTGCCAGAGTTTTCAAGGCATATCCCAATAAACATGGGACAGAGGGGCGGCATACAAGTCTAGTAAATTATTGTTGTTGTTGTTTTGTTGTTATTGTTGTTGTTGTTGTTGTTGTTATTATTATTATTATTATTATTATTATTATTATTATTATATTGAGATTCTTCAATCAGCTAATTTAGAGGCATAAATTTCTGTGGAATGAAATGTTTTAAATAAGGAATGTATATAAATATTGAATAACAATGAGCCTAATAATAATATTTACACCTCTGGATATCTTGATACATTTTGAGATCTTACCTTGTTGATTGATCTTACTCTTGGGACTATTTTCTCGGGTACCCTATGGATTAGAAACAGAAGGTGATTATTTATGGAGGAATGCACATAGCCTATTCCTGGAATCTGAATCAAAACCTGCTCAAAAACCAAAGTTACATAGAGATTTGCTTTTAGAGACGTGATACATTTATTAGCAATAATTTTTAGCATCAGCCAGTGGTTGATATGCCTGATTGAAAATATGCTTGTTCAAGATCAGAGAGGTTTCTCTTATGCAACTCACACATTCAATTTAATAAATAAATATTGTGTGTAATGGTTTGCATTTAACTAGATTATATCTGTACCTTTTTAATAAAAAAATACAAATATAATGACCCCCCTCCCTATCTAGGTCTTCTGGGATCCTAGCATTCTTGTTAATAAGAGTGAATAATCCTGGTGCCCCCATTTTAAAGTTTGATTTTATGAGCTCAGATTGAATCATGTTCATTTTTAATTGTGCTAGCAGAAACGTAACTTCTTTAATTGTTACTTTAATTGATACCAATGGCCAAAACTGGTATCTCCAGCTACATGCTTTTGAGGACATATATACTACCAAAGAAAATATTTGCTATTCAGTCCTATGGAGGAAAAAATGTAATACCATTGGTGGGTTTCAATATTTTTTTTACTACTTGTTCTGTGGGCGTGGCAGGGAAAGAATACTGTAAAATCTCCATTCCCTCCCCATTCCAGGGTAAAGTTACTGCAAAATCCCCATTTCCTCCCGATCAGCTGGGACTTGGGAGGCAGAGAATAGATAGGGGCTAGGCTATTTTGAATTAATCAAAATTTCTGCTACCAGTTCTGAACTACTTAAAATTTCTACCACCGGTTCTCCAGAACTGGTCAGAACCTGCTAAAACCTACCTCTGTGTTATACCACATATTTATTTTTACTAATTGAAACTTTGAATTGGAGGAAGTCCAACACACTTAAATCTCTAATAAATCACTTTATCAATCCCCTGCCATAGAAATGTTTTGAAATACTGATCATTTATTGTTTTATGAAGTATGACACTCGTGACATCAGCCCGATGTTCTGTGATTAGCTATAGTGCAATAAAAACATAAGGTAACCTGTCAAAATTACCTTCAGCATCAAGGCATAATAGTTACCATAAGTTTACAACCATGTCATCTTGTTTCTTTGCATCCCTAGCTACGCTTGCATGCACCTTCCTTGTTAAATATTTCTTTGGCACATCACTTTTCTGACAGCTAAGCAATAAAGTTGTAATAAACTCAAATTACGTACCTAAGTAATGGGTCTTCTTTATAGACACACTGTGGTAGGTGCCAACTGCTGCAATAGTTTTGATTTAGCAGGCTATTAATGACTGCATGTGGCATGACATAATCAAAGCATTAAAGCAGATTCTCTGAGGTTTTATTTAGAGGAGATATTGATATTGGGAATGGAGTATTTGTGCAGAGACAGTTATCACTAGAAAATATTATAGAAACATCTTAGGGAGATACGTATGCAAACAACATTCAAACAGCTTGATACAATGGCCAGATACAGTGATTCCTCGATTTTCGCGGGTTCAAACTTCGCGAAACGGCTATACCACGGTTTTTCAAAACATATTAATTAAAAAATACTCCACAGTTTTTTTTCTATACCACGTTTTTCCCACCTGATGACATCATACGTCATCACCAAGAGTTACTTCTCTCTCTCTTTCTCTCTTTCCTGTCATTCTCTGCTTCAATCATTTTTTCATTTCTCTTTTTTTCTCCCCTTTTTTTCTATCATTTCTCTCTCTCTACCTTCCACTCTCCCCCCTCTTGTTCTCTCTCTCTCTCTTTCTCACTCTCTCTGTGAGAACGCCTGCCCCGCCTCTCCTGCAGCCCCCTCGCTGATAGCTGGGATGAAAGCGCTCTCAGCTAAGTGACTGCGAGAGGGGCGGAGCGGGCATTCTCAGAGCGGCTAGCGGCCGAATGAAGAGGATAAGAAGCTGTAGCCGCCAGCACTGCTGCAGGAGGACCGGTGTCCCAAGAAAGTCGGTGAGAGGGGCGGATCGGGCGGGCGGGGGGTAGCGGCAAGGGGGCCGGAAACGCTGGGGGATCCGGGGGCGGCCGGCATTCAAAACAATCTTTGCCGGCCTCTGCACTTTCGTCACTCCCTGCCCCCAACTTCAAGCCCAGCTCCTTGCGCGGCCTTGGAAAAGGGTGCGTGGGGGTAGTTTTTGGCTGTCCATAGCCAAAAATGGTGGTTTTACTTCCGCATCTCTACTTCGTGGAAATTCGACTTTCGCGGGCAGTCTGAGAACGTAACCCCCGCGAAAATCGAGGGATCACTGTATTCCATTGTATTCCATATAATGGGTTTACTGCATTTGCGGAGGGGATAGAGATAGAAAACTTGGTTCATATACTATTTGTATAGGAGAGTGAGAGATGGGTATCTTGGTTCATATATTAAATGAATAACCCATTGGGAAGCCCACATTAAAACAGCATACCTTATGTGTGGCAATAATCCAAAAAAAACCCCTTTAATATGACCCAGTATTTGAGTAAAATGGTTCAGTTGAGATTGGCATTATCAGAGACTGATTGGGGTAGAAGGATGATACTGAAATGTAATTTTGTAAAAAAGTGCTATTGCTAACATGTTGCAAGCCGCCTTGAGTCTAGGGAGAAGGGCGGCATAAAAAAAATGAATAGATAAATAAATAAATTTTATCTTATTTTACTTACTTATATTTGAAATTATTGTATTTTACTCCAATTTCATTTTAAATTGTTTTTATAGGATTTTGTTAATAATTTGTGTTTGGAACGCTGTATGGCCTGCAAGCTAATCAATAAACTAAACTATAAAATGTGGATTACTAAACTGTCCTTTAACAGATAACCACTTCCTTGCAAATGCCATTGGCATAAAAAAGCATTTTTGAAATCTTAGCTTCAATAAGAGCTTCGAGTTCTTGTTTTTTAACGTGATCGACATTATAACATTTTGAAGTGATACATACAAAACCAAATCAATATACAGTATACTGATGAATGAGCTGAAGAGTAACAGACAGTAGAATCCATTTCCAGATTTAGAAAAAAAGATTGGAACAGTATTTAAACAACTGGATTTAATAAAAGTAAATTAATTTTTAAGAAGATGAGCTTTGCCAAACAAAAATATCTTGTAAAAAGCAATAAACCAATAAATTGGCTTATCAACTATGAAAGGAACAAGAGAAATGAATTACTATTTCTATTTGGAATAGTAACAAATATATTTTTTTAATGAAAGATAAAAAATCAATTACTATAGATTATGTAGCAAACAAATAGTAAATCCAGAACAGAATGTGAATCTAGATGAAACACAGCTTACGAAATTCATAAAATGACAGAAAGAAAAGTTTAATAAAACAATTATTGAAAAAAGGAAACAAGCAATACTAACAATGAAATAATAAATTTATAGGACAGATGGATATTCTGCTATATATTTCCTTCAGTTAATGGATATCAAGTAGTTTCTTCTTTTCAGAAGGATGCTGTACATTTTTTGATTGATAAAGTTGGAGAAATATGACCCATCTAAAGTGGTATAGATTTATTTTGCTACTAAATATAGATGATAGATTTTTACTAGCAGAAATGCAAAATGGATTTTAATTGTAGTGATATACCTGAATTAGAATGGATTTGTTCGAAAGAGATATATATGATAGATATTATTGGATGAGAGAGCTACCTAGGTGTAGTAGTTAAGGTTAGAAACTTGACAACTGTGAATTCTAGTTCCAATTTAGGCACAAAGCCAGCTGGGTGAATTTGGATCAGTCATTCTTTCTCAGACCTAAGAAGGAGGCAATGGCAAACCAATTCTGGAGTTTTGTCAAGAGTGCAACAGGGACTTGTCCAGTCACCAGGAATCGACACTATCACAAAGGCACACACACACACACACACAAACACACACAGTGTGTGTGTGTGTGTGTGTGTGTGTGTGTGTGTGTGTGTATATATATATATATATACACACACACACACACACACACACACACACACACACACACACACACACAGTACTTTGAATGCTACAAGTAATATAAATTAGAAAAGTAAGAAAGTGCCCATAATTTTCCTGGTTTCACAGAAAACACTTGAAATGGCCTTTTATATTTATAATTTTGAAAAAAAAAAAAGATTAATTGTAGGTGAACGTTTTTACATGAGTGCATCTACAAAAAAAGCAACTGATATTTTCAGCAAAAGAATGTGCTATAGAAAAATAACATAACAAGTTTGCCCTCTTTTTCCTCCTTGATTTCTATTAGCATTAAAACCATTGGAAAATAATATATCCCAAGAAAATGAAATGTGAAGAGTCAGATTGTCAAATTAAAAATAAATTAAAACAGATGATTAGGTATTTACATTTATCCACCCAAAGAGTTCCTTAGAATGATAAATTGAGTTCCTTAGAATAAAAATTGTATAAATAAATAAATAAATAAATAAATAAATAAATAAATAAATAAATAAATAAATAAATAAATAAATAAATAAATAAATAAATAAATAAGAATCAATAATGGAATGTATACAGCAGTATAGTTCATTATCAAAATATTGGATCAATAAGAAAAAAAATTAAACAATTATACTACATAAAAAAATTCTGCATTCAGGACAGAATCTTGAAGTTGAATTCAACTTGTGGTGACATTACGCATCTATTATAGTCATATCTCAGGACTCGTATTTTTGAAACTCATCGAATTTGATACTTGACACATTTTGAGGTGAATCTTTTGTCCTGATACTTGTGGTTTGCTTGGTACTTGACACCCAATCTAGAACTTGTCAGTGTCCACTGCCTCGTGACTTGCTACCCTTTCGAAGCCAAAACAAAGACTGACATGTTAATTATATGGTTTGTTTGGAACTCATCATTTTTACTACTCGTCATGACTCGCAGAACCAATTAACAATGAGCACCAAGGTACTACTGTAGTTTTCACAGCAACAATAGGGAAGTAGTTTGTTGTTGCTTTGACTTATGCCTATAGCCTTCTAATTCCTTGGAAGCCTCCAGGGCAGTGATGGCGAAACTTTTTGGGTTCGCGTGCCAAAAGGGGGCATCTGCATGTGCTAGCACAAGCGCATGTGCCCACACCCATTCCCTCCTCCCATGCACACTCCTCCGTGCTTCCCCTGCAGCTGCGCACAATCCCCCCGCCCACATATGCACCAGGCCTCGCTGAAGCCTGGGACTGTGAAAAAACCACCCAATCTTCCAGTTTGGAAAAACAGACTTCCGGTTTGCCAGTTGCGCTGTTTTTCACACTCCGAGATTCAGAAAGCTTACCTGAAACCTCTGGAGGACAAAACGGCCTTCCCCAAGGCTTCTGCTGCACGAATCCCAGCGACCGGTGAGGTCCCACAAAGTTGGTCTCCTTAGGGTCCCGTTGACCAAACAATGTTGGCTGGCGGGACCTAGGTGTGGGGCCTTCTCTGTGGGGGGCCCGGCCCTTTAGAATCAGCTCCCTCCGGAGATTCACACTGCCCCCATCCTCCTTGACTTCCGGAAGAGTTTAAAAACTCATCTTTGCTGCCAGGCCTGGGGTTCCTTAGATCTTTCCTCCTGACCAATGAATGCTTTAGTTTGATAGTTGAATGAATGATATTGATGGTTTTTCTTTTTTTAATTAGAATTTTAAAGACTGTTTTTTAATGTATTAATTAGATTGCTATTATTGTTTCTTGTTTTTTGTACATGCTGTGAGCCGTCCCGAGTCCTTGGAGAGGGACGGCATACAAATCCAATTAAATAAATAAATAAAATAAATAAAAATCAGTGGTTAGCGCGCGCATGCATGCTGGAACTGACATAGGGCATTGCCTCGTGTGCCCTCCAATATGGCTCTACGTGCCATCTGTGGCACACGTGCCATCGGTTCGCCATTACGGATGTATCGCATTTATCTCCACATAAACATAGCCAAGTGGTACCTTCTCTTCTGAAGGAAATCAACTTTTTTTAGAACACTATGTTAGCTTTGCAAAAGATATGGAAGAGTAGGGCAGGACTTTGGGCAATTTGTTAGGGGAGCAAGATAGTGGACATACATCCCAGTGACCAGTTAGGTCCCACAGAGTGGGTCTTCTCCGGGTCCTGTCAACTAAACAATGTCGCTTGGCGGGACCCAGGGGAAGAGCCTTCTCTGTGGCGGCCCCGGCCCTCTGGAACCAACTCCACCCAGAGATTAGAATTGCCCCCACCCTCCTTGCCTTTCGTAAGCTACTTAAAACCCACCTCTGCCGCCAGGCATGGGGGAATTAAGATTCCTTCTCCCCCTAGGCCGTTACAATGGTATGCATAGTATGTTTGTATGTGTGTTTGGTTTTGTATATTAAGGGGTTTTAATTTGCTTTTAGTATTGGATTATTATGTACAGTATACTGTCTATGATTGCTGTTAGCCACCCCGAGTTTTCGGAGAGGGGCGGCATATAAATCCAATAAAACTTGAAACTTGAAACATGAATGCATTGAAGCCCCATCGTTTTCTATATACCTTGCCCCCCTTATGGATAATTCTGTAGTATAATTTATGCATATATGAAATAAGTAAAAATGAATGAATATAAATATAAGAAACAAGTTAAAATGAGTGATTGTCAAAGACAGTTTAGAGGAGGTGTCATTGATCTGAGAGCACCCATCAAAGTAAAAGGAGTTGTTACTTAAATATTCCCATATATAAATGTCACCTCTGTAAATTGTGATTTGCTGCTATTTGATACTTTCAGCTGTAAAGATTACATCTATGTCCATTTTTCTACTTACATTTTGCATGGCTATCTGATAACTTACCTATTTCTATATATACCTTAATATCACTGAGGTGGCCATTCTTGCTAAGAATAATTAATGTTGATGGCTACTTGTGCTGAGAACATAGTATGTCATCCCTCCTTTAAAATTCTTTAGATCCAGTTGAATATCTTGTTACTATGATGTCAGTATGATTAATGCAATTGAACAGTTGCCAGCTGGCCATATCTGGCCCATGGGCCTTGAGTTTGACACTCCTGTTCTAGCTGGTTTCTCAGCTTCCACTAGTAAAAATATCTTTTCAATGTTGGTATGCCAGTTTATGGTTCTATATTTACATTTTTCATTGAAAACTTGAAGATAGATATAAGCAGGGGTGGGCTGCTATCTGAACGGAGGGGAGGATGCAGTGGGGTAGCGAAAATGGAGCTCCACCCCAGAGCACCTAATTTGCACAGAAAGATGTTGAAAGAAACATAGAAACATGGAAACATAGAGGACTGACGGCAGAAAAAGACCTCATGGTCCATCTAGTCTACCCTTATACTATTTCCTGTACTTTATCTTACAATGGATATATGTTTATCCAAGGCATGTTTAAATTCAGTTACTGTGGATTTACCAACCACATCTGCTGGAAGTTTGTTCCAAGGATCTACTACTCTTTCAGTAAAATAATATTTTCTCACGTTGCTTTTGATCTTTCCCCCAACTAACTTCAGATTGTGTCCTCTAGTTCTTGTGTTCACTTTCCTATTAAAAACACTTCCCTCCTGAACTTTGTTTAACCCTTTAACATATTTAAATGTTTCGATCATGTCCCCCCTTTTCCTTCTGTCCTCCAGACTATACAGATTGAGTTCATTAAGTCTTTCCTGATACGTTTTATGCTTAAGACCTTCCACCATTCTTGTAGCCCATCTTTGGACCTGTTCAATTTTGTCAATATCTTTTTGTAGGTGAGGTCTCCAGAACTGAACACAGTATTCCAAATGTGGTCTCACCAGCGCTCTATGTATGGGGATCACAATCTCCCTCTTCCTGCTTGTTATACCTCTAGCTATGCAGCCAAGCATCCTACTTGCTTTTCCTACTGCCCGACCACACTGCTCACCCATTTTGAGACTGTCAGAAATCACTAGCCCTAAATCCTTCTCTTCTGAAGTTTTTGCTAACACAGAACTGCCAATGCAATACTCAGATTGAGGATTCCTTTTCCCCATTTGGAAACTGTAAAATAATGAAATATGCCGGGCATCCTGCATAAGCCACGCCACAGTGTGGTAGTAAAAATTTTGGTAGCCCTTCACTGGATATAAGTTACATAGTAGGAAATAGTTAAAGAACAGACTCTCCAGTTTTGGTCTTGACAGTGTTAAAACATTTGTTATAATCTACATATTTCCAGTGTAGAAAGTTCCAATGCAGACCTAGATCCAGGAAGATACATTTCTACATTGAGAAGGTAGTTAAGAATTCATCACAGGCTGTCATCTGATTAGAAAAGAAATAATAAATTTTCATAGCATTTAAGCTTATAAAGCTCTTCTTAGCATACAGACTAATACAAGCTATAATTAGCACAGTCTTAGGAAATATCTGACACTTTACTATAAGAAAGTAAGTGCTCTACCTGATTATTTTGCACTGTAGGTTTCTGGTAATTCTGAAAGTTTATTTCCACTTTCTTTATTTAACAAAATTCTGGATGCTAATATATTATAGTTTCTATAAATTTGGTAACCAAAAACCCCATGCTCGTATTTAAACATAAATATTTGTTCTTATTTTGTTCTAGTATTTGTTCTGATATTGAATGAATAGCAGCCAGTATCTAAAAGTAGCTTATTTTAAATTGCATGGATTGCTTTCCTGTCAAGAAATAACACTATGGATCATTCTTGACTTCCTAGTCTTCCAAAATGTTACTTAAAAATGATTACATTATTAATTGACTTTAGTATTATAAAACAACCTTCCAAATAATGGCCAATTTAAGAAGCACAGATTTGCTACATGGAATCCAAAACGGACCCTTGTGTATCATAAAAAATGAGTCAATAAATAATGTCTTAATATTTAATTAGTAGTGGAGTTCTTTAGCATGATGTTAATTTTGGTAAATGTAAATTTCTCTGTATTGGAATCTAGATATCAAGACCTTCCAAAAATATTTTACATATGCGAAACCTGTTAATAATCTTATTCAGTTTACTACCTTTCCCAGGAATCTTGCATGTCAAACTTGTGAAGACAAAATATGTAGTAGGTAAAAGGAAGGTGATGCTTAAGGAATCCAAAGGTTGCCACAAATGTCAATAACTATGAACAATTTCAATTAAAAAAATTAACAAGCCAGGGAAAAAAATCAAACAGTAAAAGTTTTCTGCAGAAATCTAAACTAAGACATTCTTGACAAATGCTACTAGGCTTTTGTTCCAACCTACTCAGTAAGGGAGGTCTACCATCTCTTGAGTTAACTTATCCCATCATTAAACTGCACTTACTTATTAGGAAGTTAAATAGTTATTTCATACTTTGCATCTTGATATAAAGAAAGAACAAGTCTTGACTTTCAATCGGTTAGGCATTCATTCAAGTACAGTGGTACCTCTACGTAAGAACTTAATTCATTCTGTGACCAGGTTCTTAAGTAGAAACGTTCTTAAGTAGAAGCAATTTTTCCCATAGGAATCAATGTAAAAAAAATGTGTGCAAACGCATTAGGAAAGAAATAAAAGCTCGGAATTTGGGTGGGAGGAGGAGGAAGAAGAGGAGGAGGACAGTCGCTGCCGAAGAAAGAAAGTGAGGTGAGGGCAATCAAAAATATCCAAAACTGTAAGGCTTAAAAAAAAAGAGGGACTCTGAGGCAGCAGCCAGAGAAAGGAGATCGCTCCATTTGCTCTGGGCTGCCAGAGCGAACGGAGCATTTCTTTTCTCTGGGTGCTGGCAGAGGTTTATTTCCTCTCCAAGCGCCCAGAGAAAGGAAAATGCTTCGTTCACTCTAGACTGCCAAAGCCTCCTTAAGCGCCACTGAAAGGCATCCTCCTCGAACCACAGCTGACATTGGAACATCATCTTTCGGCTGTGGCGAGGAGGGCGTTTGCCCAGGTTCGCCCGGTGCACCAGTTGCGGCCCTATTTGGACAGGGAGTCATTGCTCACAGTCACTCATGCCCTTATCACTTCGAGGTTCGATTACTGCAATGCTCTCTACATGGGGCTACCTTTGAAAAGTGTTCGGAAACTCCAGATCGTGCAGAACGCGGCCGCGAGAGCCATCTTGGAGCTTCCCAGATTCGCCCACGTATCTACAACACTCTGTGGCCTGCATTGGCTGCCGATCAGTTTCCGGTCACAATTCAAAGTGTTGGTCATGACCTTTAAAGCCCTACATGGCATTGGACCAGAGTACCTCCGGAACTGCCAGCTACCGCACGAATCCCAGCGGCCGATAAGGTCCCACAGAGTTGGCCTTTTCTGGATCCCGTCGACTAAACAATGTCGTCTGGTGGGCCCCAGGGGAAGAGCCTTCTCTGTGGCGGCCCCGGCCCTCTGGAATCAACTCCCCCTGGAGATTAGAACTGCTCTCACCCTCCTTGTCTTCCGTAAACTACTTAAGACCCACCTATACCGCCAGGCATGGGGGATTTTAGACACCTTTCCCCAAGGCTTATTATAATTTATGTTTGGTATGTATGTGCTGTTTGTTTTTTTAAATTGATAGGGGTTTTAGGGGTTTTTTTTAATATTAGATTTGTGCCAGTATAATATTGTTTTTATCATTGTTGTGAGCAGCCCCGAGTCTTCGGAGAGGGGTGGCATACAAATCTAATAAATAATAATAATAATAATAATAATAATAATAATAATAATAATTATTATTATTATTATTATTATTATTATTATTATTATTATTATTATTATTATTCTCTGGCAGCCCAGAAAAGCCTGAGATGGCCAGGATTAAAGGGGGAATGGCAGGAAGCTGGCCAGACCTTCATTCCGCTCTCAAATTTCCCGAGAAAGTTTTCCGGGCTCAGGTTCTTAAGTAGAAAATGGTTGTTAAGTATAGGCAATTTTTTTTTGAACACCTGGTTTTTATCTAGAAGAGTTCTTAAATAGAGGCGTTCTTAAGTAGAGGTACCACTGTATTTAAAGAAATGACATAATGTGCCCCTTCCCAGTTTTCTCTTTTAAAGACTAGCTATAAGACCTTCACAAGGTCTTCAATAGGACCTTGATTCAAGAAGGAGAAGGAGAATTGTGACTTATTTGAATTCTTAAAATAATCTTCAGCCTGTTATTTAAGATTGGTTCTAATTAATACACAAAGAAACCAATTCCTGAGATTTGAAAATTGTTCCTCCATTAATGTTGCCTACATTTTATCTCTTTGTAGTTCTATCATACTGCCAATTCATATTCATTTTGCAACCAACCACTCTTCTGAAGTCTTTTTCATAGACACTATGACAAACCAGTTATCTCACATGTTACATCAATGCATTTTTAATTGTTCTGAAAATGAAGATTTTTGTCTCTGTTCAATTTTGCTAATGAATCAAAGTGTCTTGTATTGATTGTTTAGCTCTAGAAGCTGAGTATTAATATGACTGTTAAAACCATTTAGAAATAAATATGATTGATTTAATGAGTTGACTCATTAAAATATAATGTTTTCAGATAAACTCAAATATGTGGCTGCTTTAAAAGCACTCATTATGTGTTTCAAAACATACTTGTCAAACCATTTTTGTACATATGCAACCATATTTGCTAATGTATTTTTGGGGGTCATCCGTAAATTTGCTAGGCATTTGGTCTACTTATTCACCCAATATTAAATTCATCAATAAAAAAACATTGAAAGTTGTACAAGCTAGATCTAAATCTTTGGCATTCCTTACAATACTATTCTACAATTTGCAAGCCATTTATGTGTCCACTTAATTGCTATGCCATGCAGTCTACATTCAACTAGATCGCTAATCAAAATGTCGTATGGTACTTTGCAAAATGCTTTGCTAAAATCAAAATATTAAAATAACTTCCATTAAGGTAGAAGTTGCCCGATTAAAAAAAAATGAGGTAAAATTAATCTGGCAGGGTATGTTCTGGAGACTTTAATTTGAATCTTCTGTAGCTAGCTAAATAGCTTGCCACCTTGGAATTGAGAACATCGCCTCCCAAGCTGAGTTTAATATTCTAATCAGGTCTTATTTCAGCTTCTGTACATGCATGTATGATTTGCTGGTTAATTGCAAGTACAATAAGTTATATTTATTTATTTTGCTTTTGTGAGCTTGCACAACCATGCTATTAGTTGTGATTAATTTTTTTAAGTGGATCCTAAGCATAGGGAAATTATTTGGTATCAAAAAATAAATCAGTCCAACAGTAGCAGTAATAATCCTATCGCAGCATAATGCAACGGATGAAAAAGAAAGAAAAGAAATATTAGATAATGTTTTGACATATCTCATTGTAGTGCTCTCTCCTGACACTTCAGCATGCGGTGTTTCCAGTAGTGAGTTCTAAATCCCACTGTAGCGTTTCACGCAAAAGCATCCCGGATGGGTGAATGGAGCCTCTTGCCACTACCTGTTCATAGAACCGGGCCGAACCAGGAACAACCCCCAGCAGGGGTGTTTCCTTGTACTCTGCACTCTGCACTCTTGTCAATATTTTGCAGCTTTCTGAAATTCTCAGAATAATTCAGGATGCAATTTTTTAGCATAGAATTCAAAAGCTATCAGGGATGTTCAGCATTCTACTTAAAGCTGTAGACATTTTTTCCCCAAACAGGTTTTTCCCCCTTCTAAAATACCTGAAGCCTCTGAAATAGTACATTAGTAATTTTTCCTAGCCATCTAATCCTGTTTACACAAATTTGTGGGTCACTTGATTAAGTGGTTAATTTGCATGGCAAATCAAACACCGTAGACAACCCTCAATTTACTGGGAAATATTTACAATCGTATGTAATGGTGGGCGTTTCTTGTTTGCTTTGTGTTGTCATTTGTTGCAAAGGCAAAAAAATAGATGAGTTTTATTCCTATCTTTTGTTTAATAAAACCTGCTGTCTCAAAAACATTGCCATACTCATGCCCAATCAGGATACATAAAAAACGTGGTGTTCTCTTCCAGATGTGTTCAATATGGAAGAAAGACACTGGGGATCGTTTAACAAAGCAAGAGTGAGGGCTTTTCTTCAGCAGCCTAAAACAGTTAGACTCACCATCACAATTGGGACCAGATTTTTATCTCTAAGCGATTTGGTCGTTAGGTGAATCATCATTGTTAAGCCACTGTACTCGATTTTATGGCCCTTTTATAACTATGGTTGTTAAGTGAATCTCTGTACTTGTTAAGTGAATTCAGCTTCACCTAGCTTCCAGTAAGGTCTGCACTGGTTGCCGATCAGTTTCTGGTCACAATTCAAAGTGTTGGTTATGACCTATAAAGCCCTATATGGCATCGGACCAGAATATCTCCGGGACCGCCTTCTGCCGCACGAATGCCAGCGACCAGTTAGGTCCCACAGAGTTGGCCTTCTCTGGGTCCCGTCGACTAAACAATGCCGTCTGGCGGGACCCAGGGGAAGAGCCTTCTCTGTGGTGGCTCCAACCCTCTGGAACCAGCTCCCCCCAGAGATTAGGACTGCCCCCACCCTCCTTGCCTTTCGGAAGCTCCTTAAAACCCACCTCTGCCATCAGGCATGGGGGAATTGAAACATCTCCCCCTTGCCCATGTAGTTTCTGTGTATGATTCGATTGTGTGCTTGTTTTTTATATATTGGGGTTTCTTTTGGATTTTTAACCTAAAATTGTAATTTAGATTGCTAAATATTAGATTTGTTACTATGTATTGTTTTTTGCCATTGTTGTGAGCTCCCCGAGTCTGCGGAGAGGGGTGGCATATAAATCCAATAAATCTAATCTAATCTAATCTTTTTGATGAGTAAAATAATCAGAACCTGCAAAGTAAATCTGCAAAGCAAAAAAAAAAAATCAAGTCTAAAACACCACCTGGGCCTACAGCATGGTCCTTTCAGCCCTTCCATGAAAGATTCCACATCCATTTGCACTCTGATTCAGATGACCTTAAGGGCACAGTGGCCTCAATGGCTCTCAGAGAGAGTATTAAAGACCAGATGACATTTTTTTGTATAGGTGGACATTGCTCCTCTTATTTAGATACACTTCCCATCTTTTTTTCAGAGTTGATATTTACAAAGCTAAAGCTTCAAAATGGGCACATATATGGCACAACAATCTGCTTTACATTAAAAATTCCTTTACTGGGTTTTCAAGGGTGGGGTTTGTTTCAATTTCCCCCCCTGCTGCAATGCAATTTCAATAGAAAAGCAGTTCCTACTAGGGGAGGGGTTTCTAACCTTGGCAACTTTAAGATTTGAAAACTTCAACACCCAGAGTTCCTCAACCAGCTTTGCTGGCTGAGGAATTCTGGGAGTTGAAGTCCACAAGTTTTAATGTTGCCAAGGTTGGCTACCCCTGAACTAGGGCATGTCATCAGTTCAAAATTTAACACAAACATAGCAGATTATTTCTGTTTAGCTATTGTTTTTCCTGACTTCTCTTTTTCCCCCCCTAATCTTTTTGAAAATAAGTCTACGTGTTGGTCTTAAATCCACAGGTACCCTTTTACAGTCACTTAAATCTGACCACTTGAGATAATTGCAGAAATGATAAAGAGGTGTACCTCTTGGTTTTATTTTTAAGTCACTTCTATAACATTGAAGGCAAAGAACATTTGGAGGGAAGAATGTCACCAGTACAGCAAACACAATATGTTAGTTGGAGTAAACGGGTCCTTGACCCTTCTGAAAACATAATGCAAAGGATGAAATGCCAACCATTATGAAGATTGGAATTTTTTTAAAAAAGTTGTTTCAGCTCCTGTGAAATCAGACAATAGATGGATAAACTACTTTCCAAAGTCTAATTCATTTTTTTTTCTTTAAACCAATTGGTCATTACCCAATGGTATGAAAGGTTAAGGATCAATTTGTACTCGAATCTAACTTGTTATTTGTTCATCTGCTGCATAAGAGAAGATAACTGAAATTACAAATCTAACGATGAGTTAGATGTACTTGGATAGAGATCTTAAAACCTTGGATTGAATGACTTTGACAGATCTTCAATCTCAGCAGGTACAAATCTACAATCTGAATGCAAGAAGCTCATTACTGCAACCTTGTAGATATTAATAGTGATTTAGCAACATGCAGAATCACATCAGTGACCTTGTAGACCCAGTCAGTGGTGACTTTTCTTTGTTCACTCCAGGAAGCAGAGAGGAAAGTAGAATTGGAAGGTAATTCCCAGGTATTTAAAGGCTTCAGTTCTATATAATTGTTATTTGTGTTCCAGTAATTGATGTGGTGGCTGGCTGGCTATAAAACAAAGAATGCTATATTATTTTTAGAATAATTAATAGGTCCCCCCCTCGCCCCCCATAGTATAAGGCTAGAGTTGAAGATACTGCTTTAGATCTACCGTATTTGAATTGTGGAGAAGACAGCTGTGTAAAAATATCAAAATACAACTAGCTCTTGTACTTTTGAGTTCTCTGGCTATTTGGAAAATAGGAGGAAGACAATAGAAATGGCTATTACATGTTATTTATGATCATATACATAAAATATTAAGCTTGGAAGGGTACTCATATTCTGTTTGATAGTGGCATAGAGAAGAGGTGGGTTCCTCCTGGTTTGGACCGGTTTGCTCGAACTGGTAGCAACCCGCTGGTGACATCACGATGATGTCACAGAAATGGTTCAGTCGGTGCCAGTCCATGGGCACCACCATCTTTTAATTTTTTTTTTACTTTGGATTTTTTTTTCCTTCTGAGCATGCGCAGATGCTGAGTTTCTGGTACTGTGCATGCGTCACCATATTGTTTTTGGCTTTTGTGGGGGGAGGTTCAGATTTTTCAGCACTGTGCATGCAGGGTAAGTTAGAACCCACCTCTGGTACAGAGGAAATCTTGTAGGTGTATATGTTTGGGGAAATAAGATGAGGTTAGTAGTATTGAGTGCTATCACTTAGACTTAATTAGGAGCTTAATTAATTAATTAATTAATTTATTTATTATTTAGATTTGTATGCCACCCCTCTCCGCGATTAGGAGTCTGAAATTCACTTTTTTCCAGGGCTTTCTAAAATCCAATTTTATTTTATTTTAATTAGACTAGGGAACACTAAAACAAAGTTGATGTTACTCAACCCATCTTATTTCTCAAACATACACCTAAAAGGTTTCCTCTAACCACTATCAGATATGAGTAGAATACCCTTCTAAACTTAATGTTTCATGTATATGATTACAAGAAGCATATTATTTATTTATTTATTTATTTATTTATTTATTTATTTATTTATTTATTTATTTATTTATTTATTTATTAGATTTGTATGCCGCCCCTCTCTGCAGACTCGGGACGACTAAGAGCAGTAAAAAAGACAAATATAACAAATCTAATATAAAAAGTAATTTTAAAAACCCCAATTTAAGAGACCATTCATACAAACAGACATACCATGCATAAATTTTATAAGCCTAGGGGGAAGGGAATATCTCAATTCCCCCATACCTGACGACAGAGGTGGGTTTTAAGGTGCTTACGAAAGGCAAGGAGGGTGGGGGCAACCCTGATATCCGGGGGGAGTTTGTTCCAGAGGGTCGGGGCCGCCACGGAGAAGGCTCTTCCCCTGGGTCCTGCCAAACGACATTGTTTAGTCGATGGGACCCAGAGAAGGCCAACTCTGTGGGACCTAACCAGTCACTGGGATTCATGCGGCAAAAGACAGTCCCGGAGATATTCTGGTCCGATGCCATGAAGGGTTTTATAGGTCATAACTAACACTTTGAATTGTGACCGGAAACCGATCGGCAACTAATGCAGACTGCAGAGTGTTGGTGTGACATGGGCATATGTATGAAACCATTTCTATTGTCTTCCTCCTACTTTCCAAATTGTCAGAGAACTCAAAAGAACAAGAACCTCTCTTTCTTTAAAAAACAAAAACAAAAGGAATATGTATAGAAGAGAATATTGTGCATATAGCTTTGACCTCCTGGAGAGGAAAAGAAAATAGTAAACCAAGGGCATTCTGTTGAGCCTGGAGATTTTATCAGAATGCCAAAAATAAATTGTGATTCCATGATGCAAGGTCTCCTCTTTGACGCATTCCTTTGACTTCAAAAACACAGCAGACAAAGTTTACATTGTGAAGTTGTGATAGACATTTCACTGTTTTTGCCCTTGCCTGCCCTCCCAAATTTCCATGTACGGGGGAAAATAACATATTGTCCAAAAAGAAGCACTCAGTATACCAAACCACAACTTATGAACCAGTGTTGCATTTTGAGAAGCACATTTTAAATTATTAGTTGGATCAATTTGTTATTTCCTAAAAAGAATAATATGTGCCCAGTCACCATGAAAGAATAAATGTGATATATTAATTTGTAATATTCAAGTTAAGAAACGTGGTATATAAATACCGATATGAAAAATTACAGAGAATGATAGTTCAAATATGCAGAGAAAAGAGCAGTAAGAAGGATATAGATCCCAGTTGAATAATGTATAATATCTAAGAGAATTTGGAGTAGATGTAATTGTCATTTACAAATTAGGAATGTCACTTTATAAATAAAAGTTGTGTAATTTGACAAAATCAATTAAATTACTATATTTAAATAGATATAATCACCATACTTCAGGATGGATACACTCCTGGTCTATTTTGTTCAATTGTATGAATAAAATTATATGGGATACTGAATTTAAGCAACAAAATCTTCCACTCATTTATTTTCATTTTAACTCCTGTCAAAATAATACAGCAGAACCGAAATATCCAGATATCAGTATGGCCACACTGATTAAATTTTAAGTCCTGCCAATTAATTTGGTTTCTGCATCTTTAGACGAAATATAAAGCAATGAATGTTTGTAGATTGAAACACAAATAAAGTAACAGTAGTTTTAGCAACTGATTGGCTTAGGTTCATGTTGGAAATTAAAACAAGCCAGGCTTTGTCAGGTCTTGGATTTACACAGCCTTCTCATATGTGGTAGACAAGAATTTCAGCCTGCAGTTCTGTTATCTTGCTAAGGAAAAAAATGGAGTGCATTGGTTCGGAAGAGTTGCTGCAATACGCAATTCCAAATACTCTGATTTTATTAGACATAGAATTTTTATGTAAACAGGTATAGATAGAATCAGTAATGGGCTGCTGCCCACGAGGGGGAGGGGGGAAGCAGTGGGGGTAGTATGTTTATGAACTATTTATTTAATACTTAATAGTTTTTTCATAGTCCTTCCTTTTCCAGTACCTTAGTATGATCCTTAATTACTTTTAAAATAGGAAATAATTAAATAGTATGTTTTTACCCATAAACACTTTAATCATTTTAATCATTATCTAGAACAGAACCTTTATAGCAATTAAAGAAAATTGAGCTACTTGCCTAATCTGTTATCATACTGAAACTTGTGGGTTCAGTACAAAATGTTACTGTGCTCCTCAACAAATAATGCTATCTGTCATTTACCCTTTTTGTGGTTATTCAAATAATGCGACTTAATCCACGGAAAAAGAGTCCAAGCACCTATTTGAAAACTTATCCTGGTTGGTTAACCACACCCACCCAGTCACATGACTTTAAGACACCACGAGTCTACGGAGAGGAGCGGCATACAAATCTAATAAATAATAATAATAATGATTGTCAAGCCACTCCCACCTGTCACATGGCCAGCAAGCCACTCCTACCCAATCACATGACCATCAAACCACACCTACAAAATAACCCACGCCTACAGTGTGGCAGTAAAATTTTTGGGAACCCATCATAGAAACATAGAAACATAGAAGACTGACGTCAGAAAAAGACCTCATGGTCCATCTAGTCTGCCCTTATACTGTTTCCTGTGTTTTATCTTACAATGGATATATGTTTATCCCAGGCATGTTTAAATTCAATTTAAATTCAGTTACTGTGGATTTACCAACCACGTCTGCTGGAAGTTTGTTCCAAGGATCTACTGCTCTTTCAGTAAAATAATATTTTCTCATGTTGCCTTTGATCTTTCCCCCAACTAACTTCAGATTGTGTCCCCTTGTTCTTGTGTTCACTTTCCTATTAAAAACACTTCCCTCCTGAACCTTATTTAACCCTTTAACATATTTAAATGTTTTGATCATGTCCCCCCTTTTCCTTCTGTCCTCCAGACTATACAGATTGAGTTCATTAAGACTTTCCTGATACGCTTTATGCTTAAGACCTTCCACCATTCTTGTAGCCCGTCTTTGGACCTGTTCAATTTTGTCAATATCTTTTTGTAGGTGAGGTCTCCAGAACTGAACACAGTATTCCAAATGTGGTCTCACCAGCGCTCTATATAAGGGGATCACAATCTCCCTCTTCCTGCTTGTTATACCTCTAGCTATGCAGCCAAGCATCCTACTTGCTTTTCCTACTGCCTGACCACACTGCTCACCCATTTTGAGACTGTCAGAAATCACTACCCCTAAATTCTTCTCTTCTGAAGTTTTTGCTAACACAGAACTGCTAATGCAATACTCAGATTGAGGATTCCTTTTCCCCAAGTGCATTATTTTACATTTGGAAACATTAAACTGCAGTTTCCATTGCTTTGACCATTTATCTAGTAAAGCTAAATCATTTACCATATTACAGACCCCTCCAGGAATATCAACCCTATTGCACACTTTAGAGTCATCGGCAAATAGGCAAACCTTCCATACCAAACCTTCCCCTATGTCACTCACAAACATATTAAAAAGAATAGGACCCAGAACAGACCCTTGTGGCACACCGCTTGTAACCTGTCTCTGCTCAGAATACTCGCCATTAACAATAACTCTCTGATGTCTATGCTTCAGCCAGCTTGAAATCCACTGAACTATCCAGGGATTAAGTCCAATCTTCACTAATTTATCTATCAGCTCTTTATGTGGAACCGTATCAAAGGCTTTGCTGAAGTCCAGATAGGCAATATCCATTGCACCACCTTGATCCAACACCTTTGTGACATAGTCAAAGAAATCAACGAGATTAGTCTGACATGATTTGCCTTCAGTAAAGCCATGCTGATTTGGGTCCAATAAGTTATTGTTTTTTAGGTGCTGATTTGTCCTCTTTTTGAGTAGAGTCTCCATCATTTTAACTATAACTGATGTCAAGCTAACTGGCCTGTAGTTACCAGCTTCTTCTCTACTGCCCTTCTTGTGGATAGGCACAACACTGGCCATTCTCCAATCCTCAGGAACATCTCCTGTTAACAGGGATTGGTTGGATGGAATTGTGTCATTAACAATAAATCCATTTCTAGTCTTCCCAAAAGCAAAAAAGACTTTTTATAAGAAGCAGAACTTTGTGTCTTCCTCAATATCCAAAGTCATAAAGGGGAGGAGGAGGCACTTCTTGATATAAACTTATATTGCAAATATTTTGTGATGTTGCAAATTCTATAAATTGATACAGTACAGTAGCATATACAATCTTTGGTGGCAGCTACTACTCTGAATGAGACATGGTGGCTCAGAGGCTAAGACACTGAGCTTGTCGATTGAAAGGTCGGCGGTTCAAATCCCTAGTGCCATGTAACGGAGTAAGCTCCCTTTACTTGTCTCCAGTTTCCGCCAATCTTGCAGTTTAAAAGCACGTAAAAACTGCAAGTAGAAAGATAGGGACCACTTTTGGTGGAAGGATAACAGGGTTCCGTCAAGCCATGGAGACATCTCTAGACAGCGCTGGCTCTTTGGCTTTGAAATGGAGATGAGCACTGCCCCCTAGAGTTGGGAACCACTAGCACATATATGTGAGGGGAACCTTTACCTTTTATCTTTACTAATCTGAATATTATTTCAGTTACTAACTGAATTAGAAGGAATTACATTGAACATTGCAAATAAAACAGCACATACATCCTATGTGATTTTTAGTTATAATGTACCAAACCTGCTCACACATTTTAAACAAAACTATTTACAATCAGTAGACTTCTTTAAAATCTAACACTATATCAAGGTGCTCTTTTGACTTTGCATCAAACTCTGATCAGTACAGAGTTTTTAACAGCTAGGTTAAAGGACAAAGGAATAGCAGTTGCTTCACTGATTTTTATCACTGTAGCATCTTATCAACATTCTCCTTTCTAATTTTCTGCTATACTATCGGAAATGAAAGCTATGTGCTGTGCAAAATTTGATCAACTGGCTCCAGGTTTGTTTTGTTGTTGCGGGTTTTTTTTTTTTGTTCCTCTAACTTTTTTGTATTTCTGAGCAGTGAAAGACCTTGGAGATTTTATAGAACTTTTCACAGATAGTAACACATATATCAGCTGGCAGATTGATATTATTATTGGTGAAGAGAGTAGGAGAAGGCCATTGCATCTGCTTGTCCTGATTTGTTGGAGCAATATTTCCTTGTGCGTTTTGAGGATGTGGAGTGGACGGGATGCTTGAACGTATTTGGATCACCACATCTCCTAAACATCCAACTACTCAGATTATTTGAGAGAAATACTATGTTTGAGTATAATCAATATAGTTTATGTCGCAGTTTGTAAGTGATTAAAGTCCGTTAAGACCTTAACCCTGCGGAGGCGATAGGTAGAAGCCTAGTCATTTGTTCAAAAACAAGATTTCTTTTTTATAAAAGCAAAAATAAAACATGTCTCGAGGGACAACATAACAAATACATCTTCACATGATGGAGGATAGAAAAGAGAATGGAGCATGATGAGGAAGAAGAAGGAAGTGAGGTTAGATTTGGCAGGATATTACATCATAATAGGAGGATCTTAGTAAGGCACACATAGTTAACTCTTTCATTACTGAATGTCTCTGAGGGGCTGGCAATATTCAGCGTGATAGTTTACACTATACATTGATTATAGACTGCCCAGAGTCACCTCCAAGCAAGATGTATGGCAAACAAACCTAATAAATAAATTATGAATGCCTCCTTTAGTTGGAGTGTGGAGCCTTTTCCTTGAAGGAACAGTGATACACTTTATGTTGTGTGTAGAGGAGCACAACAAAAGCATAGTAAACACCAGCTTAGCCCTGCAAGAGAGGAAAGAGTAAGAGGGGGAAAAAAATCAAGTTTGATATATGGAAGTGAAGAAGAGAGAATTTCTGTCAGGCTATCTGTTAATATATTTTACCACAATAAAATTGAGTTCCACTGATTCTTGTAGCATATGTTGGTTGACTTCCCCTCTTATGAAGGAGGACATTGTTGGAATAAATGTCCTTCTGGGTTCCATTCCAAGTGGGGGCAGAGGTGGGCTGCTGCTGGAACGCCTAATAGTGCGCTGCTCTGCGGCTCTGGAATGGAAGTACGGGATTGAGCGCAATTAAGCTTCCTGCACCTGTGCAGGTAGCAAAATCGTGCACAGGGGCGCTTTTGGGAAGGTTTTTTGCTTTCCCACACAGGTGCGCAAACATCCCTATGTGTGATTTTCCGTGTCCCTGTATACAATTTTGCTACTTGCACAGGTGCAGGAAGTGTAATTGCACTCAATCTGCATGCAATTAGGCGTTCCTGCAGTAGCCCACCGTTGAGTGGGGGAAAAGACATTGGAAGGATGTTTGGAAAGATGGTTTAATGGTTTAAAGCAGGACCACATGGTTTGAGGTTTTGGGGAAAAGAGAGATATATTATAATTCACATTATTACAGCCGCAAGGATTCTATTCGCACAATACTGGAAACAGGGGAAAAACCCAACCGTCTTATCTCTTGTGATTAAAATAATGGAATGTGCAGAAATGTCCAAGCTAACAATGGAACTGCAAAATAAGGATGAGACAGATTTCTACAAAGCATGGGACAAATGGTACCATTGGTTAAAAAAAAGAAATTACTTAAAAATTATACATCAAGAAAAATGTCCAACTAAAACAATATGTAAAACCAGTAAACTACGACATGAATCATAATACCAAATTGAAATAATAAACTGTAAACATCGATCAACACAAATTTTGAACTACAAAGAAACGGAATGAACAAACCCTTAAACTACTGATAAATGATGGCACTAGCAACTACGTCAAATACATATGGATAAAACTTCAGGAAAATCTACACCACCTACATGCTTAAACCACAGGCCGCAAAACATAGAAGCCCCAGCTCTAACGCTGGCCCCACACACCCTTCTTACTACTCTTTTCTTACTGTATTTTTCCATCCTCCCTCCTCTTGTATTTCTTTCCTTTCTTTCTAAATCTTTTTCCCTTTCTTTCTCTCTCCTTCCCCAATCACGCATGCTATATAAGTAAACTATAATTGTTAGAATGTGCATTATGTATATTCCCTTTATTTTTCTGTACCCTGTTTTTAATCTATATAACCAATAAACACACATGCCTCAAAGATGTCGAAGAAGAAAAGAAAGCTGTTGCTGAGAGTCCCTGAGTTTTTTTATATCCTCTGTTGGGTCCCACCTTAAAAGTCTTCTGTTCCCATGTAAGAAAAATGTATCCCATTGTCTGTAAGACTCCCCGAGGGGGGGGGGAGACTAGGTAACTCTGTAGGGTTTTGTCTATGTCCTAGGTTTGGCTGATGCAATCTTTCCAGGGGCCATTGCTGAGTTTCTGTTTACTAGACGAGTCTGCCTGTAGACCTTTATTATATAGGCTAGGCTTCCCATTGACAAAGGTGGGAAGGATTGAGTGAGCTGGGCTCTGGCCTTAATGGTGCATTGACAAAGATGGGGGTTATTAAGACTGAGACTATTTCCTGCCCGAAAACATGCTTCTCCCATTCAGGCAGTAATGGGCTACAAGCCAGAACGCTAAATTGCACTCGCCGCGGCGGCTCATAATTTCTTGCAGGACCAATGTGATTTTGCTGCTGCACCTGTGGAGGTAGCAAAGTTGCGCCTGTGTTTCAGCGAGCTTTTATGTGCGGCTCCATGCGCGATTTTGCTTCCTCCACAGGTGCAGCAGTAAAATCGCACTGGTCCCGCAAGAACTTATGAGCCGCGGCAGCGAGCACAATTTAGCGTTCCGGCTCGTAGCCCACCGCTGCATCCAGGGAAATATAATATTCTGACTTTTTAATATTTCCTAAAATATTTCATTCCTCTAGGAGGTGGGGGTAGGTGCTAACGTCCTAAAACATCAAGTGACTGACGATCTGAGAATCCACTGATTTTCCTCTTCAGTCTCAAAATCAGAGGAATCCCTAACCAGGGATACTTTTTTACTTGAATCAATATCTCTTCAATAGCTGAAGCTGGAAATTGAAGATTGCTCAGGAGGGAGAGCCATCTGTCCCATATGGGAATGGCAAGGCCACTTTGCATGCTTATCACTCCCAAATTCCAACACAAAATTATATAACTAGTATTTCGGTTTACTAGTTCTCTTCATTAGCTGTCCAAAGTGTTATTTTCGCACTTCACAGAGGAATTAAGAAACAAGAGTAAATTGTCACCATGCCAGATGTCCAGGTGCTTGGTTTTATCTATAAATCCTTAAGCAGTTTAGGCTCTGCCTACCAGAAAGTGTAGCTTTTGCCATATGTTCTGAAAGCTTCATTGAGGGACCAGAACTGATGAGGTCTGCAAAGAAAACTCCCTTTCCTCAAAGTTCAGGTTGTTCCCTCACTGAGTATCTTTAAGAGGAGGCTAAAATGTACTTTAATATAGTAGTTTTCTTGCCTTTGAACTATGCTTTTAAGAACATGACTCAGGGATATTTTATGTTTAAATTCATGCAGTGCTGCATTCTTTGGAAACTGTTGTTATTAATATGGATTTTATGTTGAATATTTGAATGTTTAGTATATTTTTGCGATTGCTGCCATTTTAAAAAAAACAACTTATATTATTAGCTGTTGCACCAGCAAGGCTGGTTTACCAGGTTGGAATGGATTATAAATTTGATAAAGTAAATAAAATTACCCATTTATTTTCAAGAATATTATCATCATCATCATCTTTAAACATGCTAAATCTACTTTTTGGGTGAGATAGGCAATAAAGCCCATTGAAGATGATTACAGGTAATCCTCAATTTATTAGCAGAATTGAGCTCAAAATTTCGGTTGTTAAGTAAGACATTTGTTAAGTGAATTTTTGCCCCATTTTACAACCTTTCTTGCCTCAGTTGTTAAAAGAATCACTGCAGTTCATTCATTCATTCATTCATTCATTCATTCATTCATTCATTCATTCATTCGACTTCTATGCTGCCCAATCCCGAAAGATTCAGGGCAGCAGATACATTGATAAGTTAGTAACCCAGTTGATAAGCAAATGTGGCTTCCCCATTAACCGTGCTCATTAGAATGCCACAAAAGGTGATCACATGACCCTGAGACATTGCAATGGTCATAAATATGAACAAGCATCTGAATTTTGATCATATGATCATGTGGATGCTGGAAAGGTTGTAAGTGTGAAAAATTGGTCATGAGTACTTTTTTCAATGCCGTGGTAACTTTGAATGGCCACTAAACGGACTGTTGTAAGTCGAAGATGTATTTGAAGATGGACAGACTCATACACAAATTGGCAATATCCTTTAGCTATCCTGGTCAAAAATCAGGTGTACTGTTAGGAGTCATATAGATATAGGTGCAAAAACCCAGCTGATCATTATATGGCTGTGTGGTTACAATGTATGTGATTTGTCTGGCCAAAATAAAACAAGCCTAGAGATTTACAATACAAAATGCAAGACCATTGTAAGGTGCTCTGAAAATCATACATCCATAAGCAATAGCAATAGCACTTAGACTTACATACCGCTTCACAGTGCTTTACAGCCCTCTCTAAGTGGTTTATAGAGTCAGCATATTGCCCCCAACAATCTGAGTTCTCATTTACTGACCTCAGAAGAATGGAAGGAGAGGTGGTATTCAGCCGGTTTGGAATGGTTTAGGTGAACTGGTAGCAGTGACCCAGTGATAGGTCCCCACTATCAAATTGCATGCGCACAAGGCTCACATTTGCAAACAGGTAGAGAAAGTAAATGAATTACCACCTCTGGATTGGAAGGCTAGTGCAACTTTGAGCCATGATTGCTGGCAGTCGACAGTCAGCAGAATTAGTCTGCAGTATTGCATTCGAACCACTGTGCCAACACAGCTCTTACATTCATAAGCAAATTCACTTATTCTGCCACATTTTGCATCATCAATAATTTCCGAACAGTCTTCAGGAGCAACACAAGACAAAATGCACTGCAGTCATATTATCAATGTGCGACTAAGTATGTACCAATGCATTTCCTTCCTTCCTTCCTTCCTTCCTCCTTCTTTCTTTCTTTCTCTTTCTTTCTTTCTTTTTTCCACCCTCCCTCTCTCCCTCCCTTCCACCATTGCGCATGTGTATCCCTCATGCAATTTCATTTTTGCGCATTCTCAGAAGCTGGATTCAGCCTGAAACACAGCTGAGGAGCTGATCAGTTGTGCTTTGGGCAAAGAAATAAAGGTTAGTATTAACCAGAGGATAGGCAGAAGGACTTTTTTCCATAGGATGAGGAGAAGCCATCCAAACAGAAAAATCGCCGAAATTTTTTTAAAAAATGGTGGCACACACAGACCAGCACCGATTGAATTAGATCCATGATGCCATCATCGTGTCACCAACGGGTCAGGCGATCTGGTCCAAACCAGGAGGAACCCCCCCCCAGAAACAGATCTACTATGGTCATACAACCAGAAACAGTGGTTATCTCCTTATAATGTAGTGTAAGTTCCTAGATTTTATTTATTTATTTCTTTATTCATTTGTCCAATACACAAATACATAGGAAGAAAAATAGACATGTGATAATATAAAAGAGGGTGAAAGTGAACTTAGAGGAGAGAATATATGAAAGGAAGAGAATATATAAGATAGGTGAAAGAAAGGAAAGACAATTGGACAGGGGACGAAAGGCACACCAGTGCACTTATGTACGCCCCTTACTGGCCTCTTAGGAACCCGGAGAGGTCAATCATGGAGAGTCTAAGGGAGAAGTGTTGGGGGTTAGGGGTTGACACAATTGAGTCTGGTAATGAGTTCCATGCTTCGATAACTCGATTGTTGAAATCATATTTTTTACAGTCAAGTTTGGCGCGGTTCGTATTAAGTTTGAATCTGTTGCGTGCTCTTGTGTTATTGCGGTTGAAGCTGAAGTAGTCATTGACTGGTAGGACATTGCAGCATATGATTTTGTGGGCAATACTCAAATCGTGTTTTAGGCGCCGTAGTTCTAGGCTTTCTAGGCCCAGGATTGTTAGTCTATTTTCGTAGGATATTCTGTTTCGAGGGGAGGAGTGAAGGGCTCTTCTGGTGAAATATAATGCTATACAAAGTCTTTATGGTCCATTTTGAGGAAGAGCCCAAAGGTACTGTTTCCAAAAGGCAACTGGATTTTGAAAATACAGTAATACCTTGTCTTACAAACTTAATTGGTTCCGGGACGAGGTTCTTAAGGTGAAAAGTTTGTAAGACGAAACAATGTTTCCCATAGGAATCAATGGAAAAACGATTAATGCGTGCAAGCCCAAAATTCACCCCTTTTGCCAGCCGAAGTGCCCATTTTTGCACTGCTGGGATTCCACTGAGGTTCCCCTCCATAGGAAACTCCACCTCCGGACTTCTGTGTTTTTGCAATGCTGCAGGGGAATCACAGCAGGGGAATACCAGCATCGCAAAAATGAGTGCTTTGCTGGCAATGGAAGTCCGGAGGTGGGGTTTCCCAGCAAAGGGAGCATCCATGAAATCACAGCATCGCAAAAACACAGAAGACCTTGAAGCCCCACCTCTAGACCTCTGTGTTTTTGTGATTCTGCGATTTCACTGATGCTGCAGGGGAATCCCAGCAGGAGAATCCCAGCAGTGCAAAAATGGGCACTTCACTGGCAACGGAAGTCTGGAGACGGGGCATCCCAGCAGCGGTGGTGGGTTTGTAAGGTGAAAATAGTTTGTAAGAAGAGGCAAAAAAATCTTAAACCCCGGGTTTGTATCTCGAAAAGTTTGTATGACGGGGCGTTTGTAAGACGAGGTATCACTGTACCACCTTTGGGACAAGCCAAAATTGTATTTTGGCCATAGCACCAGGATGGGACCTAGATGATTGAGTATCTCCACTGAATATTTCTTGAAATGTGCTTAGAAAACCATTATCTTCATCAAGAGACAGGTGAGAAAGATTTAAGCCATCCTTGCTCCTTATCCTCAACCCATTCACAGCTTAGTATTGATGCTTTTGCTTTTTGTTTGCCTTCTTTCTTTGTTTTAAACAAGCATAGGAGAAAGATACATTCACAAAGCTATGCTAAATCAAGTTTTGGTCCTGAGGTTGATTTGCACTTAATTGAAGCTTGAATCTTCAACTAAGCCAACCATTTAAGCTTTTTATCTGCCTTGTCAGGTTGGTGACAGATGTCAACCAGTCACATGCTTACAATGCAGTCCAATCAACTAAATTGTTCATTAGGTTCTTGACATATACACATAAAACAAGTTTCATTATGCAGCAATTCAGCTTTGAGCGGCTGCCAGATTTTAACAGTGGCAAAATCTGGCTCAAAAACTGCAGGTCAATTGTTATTATTCAATTATTGTTCCAAACTACCAGACATCGCACGCTAATTGAGGAGTGGTATGGTTTTCAATGGCCATTCCTGCTTTTTTCAATAAAGATACTTTTAGAAATTTTCAGCCAAGTGAGCTTTTTAAAAACTGAGCCAATTCCCATGATGCTACCTTTTAAAAAACTTTTTAAGAGTTCCCTTTTTCCACTCCACTCTTGTATTACCCTGAATTATTTTGCAAATTTGACTATAATATAAAGGTATGAGAAAATGTGTTAACTGATCAAAATATTTATTTTCTCCTTAATGAATTTGATAAGCTGTATCCTCTCTACAATATGGTACCAACAATTCTTCCCTCCTTTCCAGCTGTCACCATTTTAATAACACTGTAAAATTCCATTAAAACAATTTATTTACAAATAAATGCAGCCAGGACATTACTCTACTCCAGTGATGGCGAACCTATGGCACATGTGCCACAGGTGGCACACAGAGCCATATTTTAGGGCACGCAAAAAGTTGCCCTGTGTCAGCTCCAGTGCGTATGCACTGTCTGGCCAGCTGATTTGGGGGATTTTCAGCCATTTTGGCCTTTTCGGCCATTTTCACTCTCCCCATGGAAGTTCACTTGTGTGTTCAACCTCAAATTCTTTTTCGCTGTCAGAGGTCTTCAGGGACGTCTTCAGCTTTGCATAGTTGCACCCAGGCCTCCCCACTTCCACCCAATCGATCTAGAGCTCTGTTATCGGCTACACAGGCCTTCAGGAAAGCCTTGCCACTGCAGAAGAAATGGACCAAGGTGTGCCAGGCCTGCTTGCAACTATCTGAAGGTAAGTAGTAGGGCAACTCAGTGGAAGCAGTGGAAGTGATGTGCCGGTGCCTGGAGGCTGTTGGGGTCTGGATGGGTGTCAACAGACTCAAACTCAACCCTGATAAGATGGAGTGGCTGTGGGTTTTGCCTCCCAAGGACAATTCTATCTGTCCATCCATCACCCTGGGGGGGAGTCATTGCCCCCCTCAGAGAGGGTCTGCAAATTGGGCGTCCTCCTCGATCCACAGCTCACATTAGAGAAACATCTTTCGGCTGTGGCGAGGGGGGCGTTTGCCCAGGTTCGCCTGGTGCACCAGTTGCGGCCCTATTTGGACCTGGAGTCACTGCTCACAGTCACTCAGGCCCTCATCACCTTGAGGCTCGACTACTGTAATGCTCTCTACATGGGGCTATCTTTGAAAAGTGTTCGGAAACTACAGATCGTGCAGAATGCAGCTGCGAGAGCAACCATGGGCTTTCCCAAATATGCCCATGTTACTCCAACACTCCGCAGTCTGCATTGGTTGCCGATCAGTTTCCGGTCACAATTCAAAGTGTTGGTTATGACCTATAAAGCCCTTCATGGCACCAGACCAGATTATCTCCGGGACCACCTTCTACTGCACGAATCCCAGCGACCAGTTAGGTCCCACAGAATGGGCCTTCTCCAGGTCCCATCAACTAAACAATGTCATTTGGCGGGGTCCAGGGGAAGAGCCTTCTCTGTGGCAGCCCCGGCCCTCTGGAACCAACTCCCCCCCAGAGATTAGAATTGCCCCCACCCTCCTTGCCTTTTGTAAGCTCCTGAAAACCCACCTCTGCCATCAGGCATGGGGGAACTAAGATACTATTTCCCCCTAGGCCTTTACAATTTATGCATGGTATGTTTGCTTGTATGTATGATTAGTTTTACAATAAGGGTTTTTTAGTTGTTTTAGTATTGGATTTACATGCTGTTTTTTATTGTTGTTTTTTAGCCGCCCTGAGTCTACGGAGAGGGGCGGCATGCAAATCCAATAAAATAAATAAATAAATAAATAAATAAATAAACTCCACTTTAGTTTCCAAACTTCCAATTGGGCCATTTTTCGCTGTCCCCAGGTTTCAGGAGGTTTTCATGAACCCTAGGGAGAGCGAAAAACAGCTCAATGGGCCTACTAGAAGCCAGGAGGCTTCACTAAGGCCTATGCATACGCACAGGAGAAAGTGGTGGGCATGTGTGGGCGTATGTATGTGAAGGACATTGCACTATGGATGTAGGAACACATGTACTTGCTATTGTACGCCCGCATCCCCTTTTTGCACCAAGCCAAACAAGGTTCGCCATCACTGTTCTAGTCACTGCCAGTTTCTCCATCTGGCTAAAGTGACAGCAAGAATAAACACTGCCTGTAGCCGGAGTTACCAGCCCTGGGTCTTGAGCCGTTCGGAACCAGGCTGTAGAAATATCAGATGAGCGCATGTGTATTCCAACTCACACAAGCAGCAGGGAGCATATGCATGAATGCTCCATTTGCACGACTGACAGGTGTGCCCCCCATTCACATGGAAACATCTCTTCCCATCGCCCTGCCAGTCTGCAAATCCAAAAAGATTGGCAGACTCTGGTCTATAGTTTTGGTGAAATTCGATCCAAACACGGGGACCAGTTACAGGTTCTCAAGCACATACAGAGAAGGGTACAGTAGTCCCTCGCTATATCGCGCTTCACCTACTGCGGCTTCACTTCATCGCGGGTTTTCAAGAAATATTAATGAGAAAAATCATTCGCGGATCTTCGCTGGTTCGTGGGTTTCTGAGGAAGTCGATCGCCAGATTTAAACAGGTTTTTCAAAAAAAATATATCTAAAATTGTAAATACTGTATTTAAATACTGTATCTAAAATAAATACTGTGTGGGAAGGGTTTATAAACATTTAAAACAATGAAAACTTACCAAACAATTACAATATAAATACTTAAATAAGTACTATCAGTCGATAAATTCCCCATCGCGGATTTCACCTATCGCGGCCGGGTCTGGAACGTAACATCAGCGATAGGTGAGGTCTTACTGTATACCATTGGAGCATGGCTTTCCATCATAAGTACGATTGGGGAGGGGGGCAGAAATGTTTTCCCCACAGTTAAGGAATGGATTAAAACTTAAGCACCATTTTCTTAAACTGATTTCCTTTCCACCCAGGAGACCAGCAGCTTAAGGATGTTGGTTGGATTAGCTCAGTCTCGGTCACAACTTTGGATAAAATTTTGCAGTTAGTAGGTAACTAACAAGGCATAGAATTTGAACCTGGGTCTAATGCCACACCAGATCCAATGCTGGTGTTGTTTCCAGTTTATTCCCTCTTTCTCTGAAACTTGATGCATCTTATCTGCTACCTCTTTATCTCTCCCATAATATGTGGCCTTAGGGTTTGCTGGGCATAATTCATAAATCTAAAACAACTCCACAAGAAGTTTCCTAAAATAACGCACATCTGAATTTATTTTGTTTTAGCATGGCATGAAATATCATGCTAACATCAGGACTGTGGCTGGACATGGGGAATAGAGTGTTGCTGTTGCTACTGTGACTATTATTGCTGCAGGATTTCTATTCTGTTTCTTTATTATAAAAAACAATAAATCTCTGGGTTTCCAAAATAGTTTTGCTTTCCTCTCCTGGTTCTAATCCAAGAACTGGGAAATGAGATGGGAAAAAAGAAGACCCGGTCAATTTATTCATCTAAGCTTCTTACTGGTGCAGCTTATATTTCAGTAAATGTTTTGGATAAGCTACAGATCTGCTGATCCAGGGCAAACAGTTCATAGAAAACGCAGCAGGAAGCTTCCCTGTTGACCAGCCTGCTTTGGAAACAGCTGGATACCTTTCGCAGTAGGAGCAATCCTTCAGAGGCTTAGCAGCAGGTGGCAAAATGCTGCTACTTTAATGGGCAATCCAAAGACAATGGGACTTGAGAAATGCACACAGTTTTAAAACATTTAACCTGAAATGGGAAAAAAAAATGCCTCCACCTGTTGATCAGTATCTCTGTAGTATTCGTTGATTAAAAGTAAAAATTTCCTGGGAATAATACGGTAGTAGTAATCAACATAACATAACAGAACATGACATGACATGACATGACATAATGAACATAACATAACATAACATAACTTTACAAGTAAATAATAAAATCAACCCTAGAAATTGGAAGGTCTTTTTTCCCCCTGCCTAAATGATTTGCAGTCGTGATTACAGAAGACAGCTTTAGAATATTATACTTAACCAGAACATTCTTATTATCTTGGTTACAATAAGAGGAAGAAGAAATAAAAATAATGTTACCGTTGGAATCTATACTAGGCTCAGAAATTGAACAGATAGTGATGATGGTGGTGATGCAGGTGTTTCAAAGAGGCATAAAGTACTAGTGATGGGCAGAGTTGGTATTCACTTATTTTCCCTACTGGTTTACAAATATGAGTGTGTGAGCGCAAGTGCAAGCTTTGCTCGCATGTGTTGCATTTATGCATGTACATGGCTTTAAAATGTGCTTAAATGGACGGCATAGCGCTGGGGTAGTCGCCAATACCGGTTCACCCAAACTGGCTGAATACCCCCTCTGGGTATTCACAAGAGCACACAACAGATTTAAACTTAATATTAACCACTCCAAACTTGACTGTAAAAAATATGACTTCAGTAACCGAGTTGTCGAAGCGTGGAACTCATTACCAGACTCCATAGTGTCATCCCCAAACCCCCAACACTTTACTCTTAGATTATCCACGGTTGACCTATCCAGATTCCTAAGAGGTCAGTAAGGGGCGAGTACAAGTGCACTAGAGTGCCTTCCGTCCCCTGTCCTATTGCTCTCCTATATCTCCTATTCCTTTCTTCCATTCCTATATCTCCTCTTCTATTCTTTCATTGATATGTTCTATGCCTATAACTTCTCTTCTATTCTTTCTTAGATATATTTTACTATGAATATCTTCTCTGTAACCTTTAGCATTTATTTTACTATGTATATACCCACTAAAACCCTAATTGTGTATTGGACTAACTAGCTAACTAACTAACTAACTAACTAACTAACTAACTAACTAACTAACTAACTAAATAAATAAATAAATAAATAAATAAATAAATAAATAAATAAATAAATAAATAAATAAATAAATAAATAAATAAATAAAATAGTTCACCTTCCTCTATTCTTAACATCTGCTAAGACAGGCATGGTCTCTCCAGGGAATTTTTCACTTTTTTTCTCTCCTTTAGAGGATGGGGAAAGGAAATTAGCTATTAATATACAAAACTGAAAAAGTTGAACTTTGGAGAAAGTGACACTGTAATGCTGAAATTAAGATTTTTTAAAAAAAAAAATCCTGAAGTTACTGCACCTCCAGATGCCTATCTCTTTGATATACGATGGAAGGAGATTGAAGCTTTATCAGGCTTTCAAGACAGTGTACATGCCGGCTGAATTCCTGACGTCTATGCATCTTAAAATTGCCAAGCTTGAAAAGCACCACCATAAAGCATCAATTTCCAAATCCTTTTTTAAAAAAATCAACAATGCCTCTGAGTCTGAATGTCTGTGAAATGGAGGTTAAAGGTATTTAACCTTATATTTAGTAATGCTTCAAACATACCTGAACGTTGTATAAGGTTGGACTCAATGGCCTAATAAACCATTCAAGACTTGTGACACTCTTTGATACACAGCTGAACAGCTGTGCGGTGTTCAGATTCAAATAAAAAGAGGCTTCATGGAGTGGGGACCCCCTTAGTGCTTGTTGGCAACTTCTTAAACAAAATCTATGTTATCTTGGGAAATTCTATGGCAGTGATGGTGAACATATGGCACAGGTGACACGCAGAGCCATATCTGTGGCACACAAGCTGTTGCCCTAGCTCAGCTCCAACGTGCATGTATGGGCTGGCCAGCTGATTTTTGGCTCACACAGAGGCTCTGGGAGGGCATTTTTGACTTCCAGAGAGCCTCCAGAGGGATGAGGGAGAGCGTTTTTACCCTCCCCCAGCTACAGGGAAGCCTTTGGAGCCTGGGGAGGGTGAAACTTAGAAACATAGAAGACTGACGGCAGAAAAAGACCTCATGATCCATCAAGTCTGCCCTTATACTATTTTCTGTATTTTATCTTAGGATGGATATATGTTTATCCCAGGCATGTTTAAATTCAGTTACTGTGGATTTACCAACCACGTCTGCTGGAAGTTTGTTCCAAGGATCTACTACTCTTTCAGTGAAATAATATTTTCTCATGTTGCTTTTGATCTTTCCCCCAACTAACTTCAGATTGTGTCCCCTTGTTCTTGTGTTCACTTTCCTATTAAAAACACTTCCCTCCTGGACCTTATTTAACCCTTTAATATATTTAAATGTTTCGATCATGTCCCCCCTTTTCCTTCTGTCCTCCAGACTATACAGATTGAGTTCATTAAGTCTTTCCTGATACGTTTTATGCTTAAGACCTTCCACCATTCTTGTAGCCCGTCTTTGGACCTGTTCAATTTTGTCAATATCTTTGAGCCTACTGGACCCACCAGAGTTGGGAAACATTAAAAATCTAAAAACCCATTATTTAAAAAGCATACACATAAACATACCATACATAAAACTACATAGGCCAAGGGGAGATGTCTCAGTTCCCCCATGCCTGATGGCAGAGGTGGGTTTTAAGGAGTTTACGAAAGGCAAGGAGGGTGGGGGCCATCCTAATCTCCGGGGGCAGCTGGTTCCAGAGGGTCGGGGCCGCCACAGAGAAGGCTCTTCCCCTGGGTCCCGCCAGCCGACATTGTTTAGTCGACGGGACCCGGAGAAGGCCAACTCTGTGGGACCTAACTGGTCGCTGGGATTCGTGCGGCAGAAGGCGGTCTCGAAGATATTCTGTAATTCAATGCATCTTTTCTCTTTCCCTCAATCTGAAGTTAGTTGGGGGAATGATCAAAGGCAACATGAGAAAATATTATTTTACTGAAAGAGTAGTAGATCCTTGGAACAAACTTCCAGCAGACGTGGTTGGTAAATCCACAGTAACTGAATTTAAACATGCCTGGGATAAACATATATCCATTGTAAGATAAAATACAGGAAATAGTATAAGGGCAGACTAGATGGACCATGAGGTCTTTTTCTGCCGTCAGTCTTCTATGTTTCTATGTTTCTCAAGTACTGCACAAATCCTTTTCTTTTATTTTCTGGCCCTTCGATTAAAATATGGGCAATCTAAAATATATGACACAGAAGTAAAACAGAGTAAGAAAATAAGGAAGGTGGGGAAGCAAGCTAAAGCACACGGATCTTATGTTGAAATTCTTCTCCTAATTAGCTGGGATGTAAAGCAGGATGTGTATCACCAGTTAGGTGATTTGATGGAGCAGCTGCTTCTCTTTTCTTCCTGTGCTGAACAGACCACTGCTGTTTAATGGCAGCTGAAGGAGAGACACAGACAGATGAATCCTTAACAGAGTGATGGATCAACTCTGCTTCTCTTATCTCCCTCTTCTCAGTTAGCCCAATGAAAGAGTTACCATCCATTTCCCCTTCTCTGTGTGGTCATCCACTTGCACCCCCAATCAAAGTGAAGCTAAACTAAAAAAATAAATAAATCAAGTTGATTGAAAGGGTTCCCATAGATTGGTTGTGGGAATTTGACCTTAATCATGGTTTATTCTATCCAAATGCCTGTATTTATACGAACTACACTGAACCAGAAACTAGCCACATGGAATTATACAACCTAAACTAAAATGAGGTGGCCTGATTTGGAGTACAATATGTTGTCAAAACAAAGCCAAAGATTACTTTTTTGATAAGACTTACAGAAGTCTGGAACAATTTACAGCCAGAAAGGTTTGTATACCAGCTGATTAATTAGGTTGAGCCTTCGCTGGGCTGGCACATGCAACTTGTGTAGGCTGAGTTGTATTGAACTTGATGGGCCACATAGGGTTTGATACAGAGAAAATTAGTATGATGTTTAAGTCTCCATTTCAAGAAAAATGAAATAATAGCAAGGGAAAGAAACAGAATAAAGCTCTGTGGACCATTCATGAAGATTCTTTTAAACCCTGCATTATGCTGCATTGTGACAGCCAAATTGTAACTCCTATGCTTCTCAGCAAGGCAGAAATAACAAATTCAGTTCTATTATGCAAAGTAAACAATATACTGGATGGAGGGAAAAAAATCTTGTTCTTCTATCTCAGGTCTAGCAGCCATGCTTTCCAATAAATTTGGGCTGTAGAAGCCAGGAAACAAAGCAGTGTATATTATCTATTTGTCTGTCTATCTAAACCAGCATGCACAGGAAAAGATCTTAATCACCTTTTAAAAAATAGAATAAGCAGCTTTATGAGCCTAGATAAAAGCAGGAAGTCTGACTTAGAGTGAACGAATAAAATAAACCCAATCTGCAAAATGTTTGATTTATCAAGCCAAATAATACTATATACTCTTCCAGGGACTTGATAAATCTCCCATTATTGTCAGGCCTTGGTGCACAGCTGGTAAGCAGTATTCTGCTGCCATGTGCAGCCTATTCATATATTCTCATAATCCTTTAATATTCACTCCTTTGAAGCATGAGGACAACTTGCAATTAACAAGTTATAAATGGCTCTTACTTTCATCATCCTATGCGTTGCCCCAAACCGCATGTGCTGCATTTGTGTTTCTGCACTATCCAGCTGCTCAGTTATCAGCTGGGTGATAAAAATAAGATTCTGTATCTTTCAAAAATCATCATATGAAGTGTTCCAGACCCCACAAGCATGGATGTAGCAGCTTTCCGATGCTTATTATAGTCTGACTTTTTTCAAGCTTTCACAAAACTTGAAAAAGCAAGGCTGTTGCCTTAAATGTCACATTAATTTTAATGTATACATTTCTTAAGATACTATTTCCTCCCTCCCCCCTCCCCCCCCAAAAAAAATTGACTAATGTCAGACTGCTTGAATGAGTAATCCTGAGTTACTGTCTTTGGACAGGATCCAAAGTACTTTATTAGAATCATTTGAAGGAAAGGAAGTTAGTTTATCCGTATACATACACTGCAGCCAAAATCCTCCACAGGAGTGCTTCCCAAACTTTATTTATGTTCCTTTGTTACCCCAAGCTGTTTATCAGAAAGACTTACCAAACTTTGAGGACAGCTTCTTTGCACCTTCCTTCTGCACTGTCATAACTTCAAATGTTCACTGGGATGAATGGTTGGAACAGGAGGGCTAGAAGTGATTTGCCGGTGTCTGGAGGCTGTTGGGGCCTGGATGGGTGTCAACAGACTCAAACTCAACTCTGATAAGACGGAGTGGCTGTGGGTTTTGCCTCCCAAGGACAATTCCATCTGTCCGTCCATCACCCTGGGGGGGGGGGAATTATTGACCCCCTCGGAGAGGGTCTGCAACTTGGGCGTCCTCCTCGATCCACAGCTCACATTAGAGAACCATCTTTCAGCTGTGGCGAGGGGGGCGTTTGCCCAGGTTTGCCTGGTGCACCAGTTGCGGCCCTATTTGGACCGGGAGTCACTGCTCACAGTCACTCCTGCCCTCATCACCTTGAGGTTCGACTACTGCAATGCTCTCTACATGGGGCTACCTTTGAAAAGTGTTTGGAAATTTCAGATCGTGCAGAATGCAGCTGCGAGAGCAGTCATGGGCTTCCCAAGGTATGCCCATGTTACACCAACACTCCGCAGTCTGCATTGGTTGCCGATCAATTTCCGGTCACAATTCAAAGTGTTGGTTATGACCTATAAAGCCCTTTGTGGCATCGGACCAGAATATCTCCGAGACCGCCTTCTGCTGCACGAATCCCAGCGACCAATTAGGTCCCACAGAGTTGGCCTTCTCCGGGTCCTGTCAACTAAACAATGTTGGTGGGCAGGCCCCAGGGGAAGAGCCTTATCTGTGGTGGCCCTGACTCTCTGGAACCAGCTCCCCCCAGAGATTAGAACTGCCCCTACCCTCCTTGCCTTTCATAAACTCCTCAAAACCCACCTTTGTCGTCAGGCATGGGGGAATTGAATTACCTCCCCCGGGCCTATACAATTTATGTATGGTATGTTTGTATGTATGTCTGCTTAATAATGGGTTTTTTAAAATATTTTAAATTGTAAATTATTAGATTTGTTATGAACTGTTTTATTGTGTTATGAGCCGCCCCGAGTCTATGGAGAGGGGCGGCATACAAATCTAATAAATGAATGAAAAAATGAAATGAATGATTAAAAACAATATCTGACCTAAGTATAGCACAAAAAAATATTTGCTACAATGTCCTACCCATCAATGACTACTTCAGCTTCAATCACAACAATACAAGAGCGCACAATTGATTCAAATTTAATTTAAACTGCAGCAAATTCTATTTCAGAAAATAAGACTTCAGCAACAGAGTGGTCAATGCCTGGAATGCACTATCTGACTTTTTGGTTTCTTCCCCAAATTCCCAAAACTTTAACCTCAGACTGTCTGCTGTTGACCTCACTTCATTCCTAAGAGGTCTGTAAGGAACGTGCATAACCACATCAACATACCACTCATCCCTGTCCTAATGTTCCCATGCACTCAAACCATCTCATGTAACCATCTTTATATTTTTACTGTAATCTTACATATGCTTGACAAAAATCAATCAATAAATAAAGATTAAAAATAATAATCATGAAATGACCTTTATGTGATTTCAACCAATTACCACTGGCAATTTCATCCTAATAGGAATGAATACCTTGGGAGATATTTGAATTTATTTTAGTGCACATAACAATTTTAAAGTCAGTTTAGATGTCTTTTTGTGAGGGGTAATTGGTTTCTATGACATTACTCCAAAAAACTATTTTTCACTCAAGTTCGGATAATTTGTCCAGGTTTGGGAAGTGCAGAGAATATCTGTTTTCCTGGCATTATTAGCTGCTAGAACCCTATGGTTTTCCTTAAAAGAGAGAGAGACATGAGTTAATAATATCAATAGTGTCTTACCTAGGTCCCTTAAGCATTGCAATGCAGCAATTCTATGGTGTTTTTATTGTATTTATTTATTTTTTTGTATTATATTGCAGAGGCAGATGCAATCCACTCCTTTCATAGCTTTTAGTTGCTTACAAGGATTCAGTGTTAAAAATCCATAAGAATTGTAGTAAAAAAAAACCTTGTAAAACTGAACAGAAGCTCAAATTACCAAATATGTTTTCAGCACCCTTCTAAACTCTCTAATGAGAAGGCTTGCTTCAGCTCCAGTAGCAATTGGTTCAATAACCGGGTCTTGCTGTGCAGAAAGCAGAATCCATCTTTCATGTCAAATTTTACTGCTGCATCATAAGAATGGGAAACAGATTGAGCAGGAGTGGGCAGACCCTGTAAGCAGCTTGGCCTGGGCCGTGTAAGACTTTATAGACTATTCTGAGTACTTTGAAATGAGCCCCAAAGGCAACTAACATAGAAACATAGAAGACTGACGGCAGAAAAAGACTTCATGATCCATCTAGTCTGCCCTTATACTATTTTCTGTATTTTATCTTAGGATGGATATATGTTTATCCCAGGCATGTTTAAATTCAGTTACTGTGGATTTATCTACCACGTCTGCTGGAGGTTTGTTCCATGCATCTACTACTCTTTCAGTAAAATAATATTTTCTCATGTTGCTTTTGATCCTTCCCCCAACTAACTTCAGATTGTGTCCCCTTGTTCTTGTGTTCACTTTCCTATTAAAAACTCTTCCCTCCTGGACCTTATTTAACCCTTTAACATATTTAAATGTTTCGATCATGTCCCCCCTTTTCCTTCTGTCCTTCAGACTATACAGATTGAGTTCATTAAATCTTTCCTGATATGTTTTATGCTTAAGTCCTTCCACCATACTTGTAGCCCATCTAGTGAAGTTTTTCCAATATAAGCCTATCCAGGATCCTATGGAGGCCTCGTTTACCATTCATCCATGGCCAGTTTGTTAAAAATAAATAAAAAATCACCTTTAAAAAAATTCAAAACCCACCTCACAAAGAGGCATTCTTTTACTTAAGAGGTGAAGCTAGGTCTGTCTCTTCTCCAGAGGGAGATTACCAAATTATCAGTAGAAATTTATTTAAAATCAGCAGAAATTTATTATCAGCAGAAATTTATTAGTCTCAGGAATTAAGATTGCTGGGAGAAATAGCAACAATCTCAGATATGCAGATGATGCTACTCTAATGGCAGAAAGTGAAGAGGAACTAAAGAGCCTCTTGGTGCGGGTGAAGAAGGAGAGTGCAAAAGTTCACTTGAAACTCAACATTAAGAAAACTAAGATCATGGCATTCAGCCCTCTCAATTCCTGGCAAACTGATGGGGAAGAAATGGAGGCAGTGACAGATTTTATTTTCCTGGGCTCCAAGATCACTGCAGATGGGGACTACAGCCAAGAAATTTAAAAAATGCTTGCTCCTGGGGAGGAAAGCTATGGCAAAGTTAGACAGCATACTAAAAAGCAGAGACTTCACCCTGCCAACAAAAGTAAGTATAATCCAGGCTATGGTTTTCTCAGTTGCAATGCATGGCTATGAAAGTTGGACCATAAGAAAGGTTGTTCGGAAACTTCAGATCGTGCAGAATGCAGCTGCGAGAGCAATCAGGGGCTTCCCTAAGTGTGCCCATGTTACACCAACACTCCGCAGTCTGCATTGGTTGCCGATCAGTTTCCGGTCACAATTCAAAGTGTTGGTTATGACCTATAAAGCCCTTCATGGCACCGGAACAGAATATCTCCGAGACCACCTTCTCCCGCACGAATCCCAGCGGCCGGTTAGGTCCCACAGAGTTGGCCTTCTCCGGGTCCCGTTGACTAAACAATGTTGGTTGGTGGGACCCAGGGGAAGGGCCTTTTCTGTGGCAGCCCCGACCCTCTGGAACTAGCTCCCCCCAGAGATTAGGACTGGCCCCACCCTCCTTGCCTTTCGTAAACTTCTTAAAACCCACCTCTGCCGTCAGGCATGGGGGAACTGAGACATCTCCCCTTGCCTATGTAGTTTTATGAATGGTATGTTTGTATGTATGCTTTTGTGTATAATGGGGGTTTTAGGTTTTTTCAATGTAAAATTGTTATTTTAGACTTTGATATTAGATTTGTCATTGTATTTTGTTTTTATCACTGTTGTGAGCCGCCCCGAGCCTGCGAAGAGGGATGGCATACAAATCTAATAAATAATAATAATAATAATAATAACAACAACAACAACAACCCGGCTGAACTAGAACCAGGAAGTGCACAAGTCTTTGGAGAGGGGTGGCATACAAGTCTAATAAATAATAATAATAATAATAATAATAATAATAATAATAATAATAATTATTATTATTATTATTATTATTAAACAAACTTATGTAGCTGCCCAACTTACACATAGCAACTCCAGGTGGGATACAACATTAAACATGCAAGTTACAAATTCATAGTTTAACACCCTACCCTATGTCATGAGAGCTTACAATCCAATCAGACAAGCCAAACGATCAGTTCTGAATGGGTTCTCCAAGTTCACTGACAAAACCATCTATTTAAAGCACTGTGGAAAAGCAACAAAGTGGGGGCTGGCCTTATCTCTGGGTAAATGATGTTCTAAAGGGAGGGACATGAATTCATTTCCTGAGGCAATAAACAAAGCAAATGATTCAGGCAGATATTGTCAGTGTGGTGGATAGGTATAGCACTGTTCCAAATGACAAGAGACTCAACATGAATCCAGACAGACTGTTCTGTGGAGAAACCCCCAGTCTATTCACAGCTTGCATACAGTTCAGTACAAGGATTTTAGTATAGTGCAGTGAGGATGAATCTATGGCACAGGTGCCACAGGTGGCATGTGGAGCCATATCTGCTGGCACGCGAGCTGTTGCCCTAGCTCAGCTCCAATGTGCATGTGTGTGCCGGCCAGCTGAGTTTTGGCTTGCACAGAAGCTCATGGAGGGTGTTTTTGGCTTCCAGAGCACCTCTGAGGGGGACGGGGCAGGGCGTTTTTACCCTTCCCCATCTCCAGGGAAGTTGGGAAACAGACAATTATGCTTAAACAGACAATAACTCCTTAAAACCCACCTTTGCCACCAGGCATGGCGAAATTGAGATATCTCCCCCGGGCCTATACAATTTATGTATGGTATGTCTGTGTGTATGTCTGATTAATAACTGGGTTTTTAAAAATGTTTTTAAATTATTAGATTTGTCATGAATTGTTTTATTGCTGTTGTGAGCCGCCCCGAGTCTGCGGAGAGGGGCGGCATACAAATCTAAATAATAATAATAATAATAATAATAATAATAATAATAATAATAATAATAATAATAATTCCCGGTCTCCAGAGGGCCTCAGGGGTGGGGGAAGATGTTTTCTCCCTCCCCAGGCATTGAATTTTGGGTGTGGGAATTCATGCATATGTTATAGTACACTCGCATGCTCTTTTGGTACCCAAGAAAAAAAAGATTCGCCATCAGTGGTATAGTGAATCCACTATTAAATTTCCAAATGTTGGAGGTACTTCAGCACTTGCCTTTTATGTTCAGTAATATTTGATCATTTGGCAATGGAAATTTATAAAATATGACTTTCAGAACTGGAACATCAATCTCTCTTAGCCACAAATTCTGTGCTGGTATAAAACGTTTCTAACAATTTATATAACTCAACCATATTACTGTGGTACTAATGACTTTATTTAGAGTAAGTAATATTGCTATTAGTAGTTAATTAAATAATTACAAATTAATATGAATGCATCCCAAGTGGGTAATATATCACTCACGCTAGTCACACGCAAGTCACACTTATCAACACATTCATCTTCCTTTCTTGTAATCTTCCCTCCCTGTTGAGGGAAAGATCTTGAAACAGGTATAGCAGGCAGAGAAAGGAAGAACTTTTTCTCTTCCAACAGTTTTGGAGTGCCGTTGCCTGTCAGTGGGAAACCAGGGTATTTAAATTAAACACTGGGAACGGTCTGGAAAGCCTTATTCCCTGCCCTTCTGATCACCAAGAAGAAAGTTTAGTGGACGAAGCAATGAGACCTATGTTTTTAATCAGCCTATCATTTATGACTCTTACAGGAAATATTCAAATTGGTTAGCAATACAGTGTTCCCTCGATTTCCGCGGGGGATGAGTTCCGAGACTGCCCGCGAAAGTCGAATTTCCGCGAAGTAGAGATGCGGAAGTAAATACACCATTATCACAGGCCATCCCTTAACACTTTAAACCCCTAAATTACCATTTCCCATTCCCTTAACAACCATTTACTCACCATTATTACTGGTACTCACCGTTGAATAAGACACTTAGTGGTCCTGATATTTATAAACATAATTATTTATTAACAATAATTAATTTTTTTTGTTATTTATTTGCAAAAATTATTAGTTTGGTGATGACGTATGACATCATTGGGTGGGAAAAAAACGTGGTATAGGAAAAACCCGCGAAGTATTTTTTAATTAATTTTTTTGAAAAACCATAGTATAGGTTATTTGCGAAGTTCGAACCCGCGAAAATCGAGGGAACACTGTACTGCCTCACAGTGCTTTACAGCCCTCTCTAAGCGGTTTACAGAGAGGAAGCATATTTTCCCCAACATTCTGGGTTCTAATTTTACCAACCTTGGAAGGATGGAAGGCTGAGTCAACCTTGAGCCTACTGAGATTTAATCTGCCTGACTGCTGGCAGCTCGCGATCAGCAGAAGTAGCTTGCAGTACTTCACTCTGACCACTGCACCACCAAGGCTCTATCGGTGGTTGCTACAAGATTATACTTATAAAGTAGCAGTGCTGGTTGACAATGCCAAAAATTGGATATCAGGGTGCATGGAGAATACTGTATTCTCTGTGGCAGCCCCGACCCTCTGGAACCAACTCCCCCGAGAGATCAGAATTGCCCCCACCCTCCTTGCCTTTCGTAAGCTACTTAAAACCCACCTCTGCCACCAGGCATGGGGGAATTAAGACTTTTTCTCCCCCTAGGCCGTCACAACTGTATATATGGTATGCTTGTATGTATGTTTGGTTTTTATATATTAAGGGGTTTTAAATTTGCTTTTAGTATTGGATTTTATTGTACATTGTTTATGATTGTTGTTAGCCGCCCCGAGTTTTCGGAGAGGGGCGGCATATAAATCCAATAAAACTAAACTAAACTAAACTGTAATACGTTTTTTGGCAATTATAAGGATATACTGAGAATTGATATAGCAATAGCATTTAGACTTATATACCACTTCATAGTGCTTTTACAGCCCTCTCTATGCGGTTTATAGAATCAGCCTCTTGCCCCCAACAATCATTTTACCCACCTCTGAAGGATGGAAGGCTGAGTCAACCTTGAGCCGGAGGTGAGAATTAAACTGCTGAACTACAGCTACCAGTTTAGCTGAACTAGCCTGCAGTACTGCACTCTAACCACTGCGCCACCCCTGCTCATAAGTTGATTTACAAAGAAAATATGAAACCAAATCGTGTCTGAACCAGCGAAAAGTCATTTCACTCTGATACCATTTGGATTCTCTTTCTGTTCCATCTTTTCATAAAGGTATCTCTATCCTTTCTCTTAAGCCGTAGGCTCCTTTTGTAATCTTATTGTTGTGGTTGGCTCTGGCCCAGCTCCTGCCCCATGGAATATGGAGGTGGATGCAGGGTATTATTGCCGACAGAGTCAGTTCAGAGTTTAGTTTCCTCGGACAAAGAAGAAGGTGGGAGTGACTTGGCAGAGGGGGGGCTTGGCACACAGACCAGGCAGTCAATCTCCATTATCTTCCATTGATTCGGATGAAGACATCTTGGACCCACGCAAGCGCAGAATTATGCATAGAAGAGACCAAGTAAGGACATATTACAGGAGATAAGAGAGGCCACCTGTGTTTGGGTGGGGCGCCAGTAATTAGGGCTGCTGTTATAAATAGCAGCGTGTGGGTTTGGCCATTGTGGAAGAGTATCTGGTCGCAGTTCTTCAGGAATCGTGTGTTGCTGTTTTCTGGACTTCGTTGATTTTTCACGCCTTTGAAACCAAAGCAGAGCCACTTGTGTGTGTCTCTCTTCGTTGGAAAAAGAAGGGGTGTGAAGTTTCTTCACAGCTGCTAGCTAAGTACTTAATGACTGCTTAAGGGAAATTGTACAGACTACCTGGTTGTTTTGGGACGAGTGCTCTTTGCAATACAAAAAAGAGTGCTTAGTTTATTTTGAATTTTGTGATAAAGAACATTGTTTTGAATTTTCAAACGTGTGTGTGTCTGAAATTTGTACCCTTGAATTTTCGGGAGGCTCCTACCAGAGAGCCCGGCAGAACATCTTATCCTCAGTCATGAAAGCACGGCAACCTATATATGTTGTGAGTCATTGTACCTATACCTTCTTTTCCTTTAAAAAAAGAAACTTCAGTGGTTTCAATGGGATGGATTCCCAGTGGACCTCTGCCATTGGCCATGCTCAAGTCCTGACTTGCATAGCTTTAGTAGCTTCTACAGTATTGAGTGTTCCAGACCGTTTGCTGACCTCAAGAAATTCCTCTAAGAGAATTATTGCGGAAGAATGTTCTTTTATCTCAAGGCCAGGAGTTCAACAGAAGAGTTCAGCCCCTGGCACCTCTGCCCCCCCCCCGAAAAAAACCACCCCTTATAGAAAATGCAATCTGATATTTGGAAGAGTCACAGTGTAGAGCCAGCTGCACCGTAGTATGATTACACACAGGATAACTTTCTACGGTTAATAATAAAATAAGCTTAATGTTTCAGATAATGTTTAATGTTTAAGATAACACTTATCCTTTTGTGTGAAGCTGAATGAAAATCTTGCTACGTATGTCAATGGTGTTTTATTCGCAACGCATGACTTATAAGAGCAACAGAACCTAACTAAGGCAATGCCATAAACTCTAACTATGAAAAGAAAACAAGAATGGAAAGAAAAGTTACAAATACGTTTTTGTAAGAAAGCATTACTTTCTATGATACATGCAGCATAAAGAAAGCTGTTTCAGGTGTCTTTGGTGAGTAGAAAATACAAAGAAACACTCAGTTCATCCATTTTGGAAGTATGTCAGGAAGGAAGTATATGGCATGCAAGATTAGACAGGCTTTAGTGTACATTGTTAAGTGACCTTTTTCAAATAAAATCCCTTTCTGAGATATTTCATGTCCAATCTTGCACCTGGCTCAGCATTCAAGTGAACAGAGAGAGAGAGATCCCGCTTGCAAAATGCAACAAACTTTTTAAGAGTAGGAAAGAGAACTTCCTAGCCTGCATTCCACATTTTAATTTTCAGCGTTAAATGTAAACTACTCAAACAGTTTGCATAATTTTATTTAGTGGTAATAAAATTAAAGTACAATAGGAATGTGATATCAAGTAAAGCAGTGGTCCCCAAACTACGGCCCAGGGGCCACATGCGGCCCGCTGAGGCCATTTATCTGGCCCGCGGGTCTTTTCCAAGGCCGCACTTGTAAAGCCGTGAGAATGTTCCCCTCAATCTCATGTCACCCGAGGTAAAGTAAGGCTTGCCTAAAGCCTAGCTGGGCACAACACACACACATACACGCACACACCTGCCTCCTCCTCCTCTTTGAGTTGCTAGCTCCCCTTTTCTGAATGGGGATTGAATGGGAGTCCGAGGTCGGAGGATGGAGGCTTGTCGGGTGAGTCCTCTGAGGGGAGAGAAGAGAGAGGTGAAAGAGGGAAAAGAGAGAGAGAGAAATGGAGATAAAGTAAGAAAAGGGAAAGAGAAGGGGAAAGGAGCGAGGGAAAGAGAAGTGGAGAGGAAGGAAGGAGGGAAGGAAGGAAGGGGAAGAAAGAGAGGGAGAGAGAAAGGGAGGGAGGGAGGAAGAGAGATAGCAAGAGAGAGAGTGAGAAAGAGAGATAGCAAGAGAGAGAGTGAGAAAGCAAGAGAGAGCAAGAGAGAGAGAGAGAAATAAAGCAAGAGAGAGAGAGAGAAAAAGAGAGTGAGAGAGAGACAAAGAAATAAGGTATGTGCAGTGTGCATAGGAATCTGTTCATAGGTTTTTTTATAGTCTGGCCCCCCAACAGTCCGAGAGACAGTGAACTGGCCCCCTGTGTAAAAAGTTTGGGGACCCCTGAAGTAAAGCAATAACCCCTCTGAAAGAGTTGGGGCATTCATAGGCAGCAGCTGATTCTCTTAAGGTCTATCTGCCAGGTCAGTTTCAAAGCCTATCCTTTGCCTGCGAGCATATCTGAAATTGTGTGTTTGGGTCTGTTTTATACAAAAACAAAACCTGCAGTGTCTCCAACGGTAGTTGATCGCTAGGTTTTTGCATCCTGTTTCAGATACAAAGTCACAGTGTTAAGAAACTGTGAAGGAGACCTGCAAAACTGCATAGACAGCTCTAGGTAGAATTAATAATTGCTTACTGATTACTTTCGTCCGGTAGGTACTGCTCACTTTTTACTCCATAAAACCTGTAAAAGCTACAAAACTCATTAATCGACAGTATTTCATTCTAACAGTAATAAAACCTAAATAGCATTGCCCCTAGAAGTTATTATCACGGAACATGCAGCAATATAACTTCTGGGATCACTTGGACAAAGCACTTTCTTTTTCTTATTGCAGGACAAGTTTTCTTGAAACCTATAATTTATTGGCAGAGAAACCTTGATCTTTGTTTCTATCAGGCAGGGCAGTTTTTCTAAGAGATACAATTAAGTCTTCGTAGTATATCAGGTGCATGAATTTAAGACAAAGCATGACATCCTGGGCTGTTGAGCTATTGGACAGGGAGTCATTGCTCACAGTCACTCATGCCCTTATCACCTCGAGGTTTGGTTACTGCAACGCTCTCTACATGGGGCTACCTTTGAAAAGTGTTCGGAAACTCCAGATCGTGCAGAACGCGGCCGCGAGAGCCATCGTGGGGCTTCCCAGATTCGCCCACGTATCTACAACACTCCATGGCCTGAATTGGCTGCCGATCAGTTTCCGGTCACAATTCAAAGTGTTGGTCATGACCTTTAAAGCCCTACATGGTATTGGACCAGAGTACCTCCAGAACCGCCTGCTACCGCACGAATCCCAGGGGCTGATAAGGTCCCACAGAGTTGGCCTTCTCCGGGTCCCGTCGACTAAACAGTGTCGTCTGGTGGGCCCCAGGGGAAGAGCCTTCTCTGTGGCGGCCCCGGCCCTCTGGAATCAACTCCCCCCGGAGATTAGAACTGCTCCCACCCTCCTTGTCTTCCATAAACTACTTAAGACCCACCTATACCACCAGGCATGGGGGATTTGAGACACCTTTCTCCCAGGCTTATTATAATTTATGTTTGGTATGTATGTGCTGTTTGGTTTTTAATTATGATAGGGTTTTTAGGGTTTTTTAATATTAGATTTGTGCCAGTATAATATTGTTTTTATTGTTGTTGTGAGCCGCCCCGAGTCTTCGGAGAGGGGCGGCATACAAATCTAATAAATAATAATAATAATAATAATAATAATAATAATAATAATAATAATTATTATTATTATTATTATTATTATTATTATTATTGACTCCTGAACCTGCATTTCTAAGTACACTTTAACACAAAGCAATTTACTTTTGAATAAATCTCCATTGCACGGTTTTCTATGTTTACTGGAGCTGTAGAATATTGTCCCTTCCAATGTTATTATGTAGGGGGTCTTTTTGGGGGGGGATTGCTTTAAACGATATATAAATATTTTATTACATAAAAGCCAAAATTCACAGATCGGGCAAACAGCTTTACCATAGCCCTGTGAATCCTGGGAATAGCTGTAGTTCCTGAATTTAGTAAGTATCTAGGAGCGAGCATTTGATTTGGCACAATTGTGATAGTTTACAAAAAATCTTACATAAAGAAAAAGACTGGAGATTTTAAAAAATAACACAGAAAGTCACCAGAATTTGGCAAGGTAATTTTATTCCCATCTTTTACAAGTGATCATTCATGGCATTCAATAAAGCAGAAGAAGGATTGGAATGATGTTAACATTGGCTGAACTTCCTTAATATAATTCGTTCTCCTCTTGCAGTAGTGTGAGATTACCATTTGCCATTTGATTTGATTTGTAAAGCTGCCTATCTCAACAAATGACCCTGGGTGACATATCATAAAGCCTATTTGGAGACACAACAAAAGGTTTTCTCTAGGTTTTATTATGGATTGATTGGTTGTGGGTATATTAAAAAAATCTAAACTACATTGTGTCTCAACTGCCTGTAATTACAGGGTAATTAGTCCAGGAAGACACACACTACACGATAAAAGGAAAACCCAAAAGTTTTTATAAACAGAAAAAGAGAAACAGCTCCCTTTTTAAATGTCAAAGGGATTTTCTGGTACACACAAGGCACAGGTTAAATGCAGTCCAATTGCTCACCCAATAACTGGGAAATTGAGTCCAATTCTAAAGTCTAGAAAGTCCACACACACAATCTTGAACAGCAAAAACCACGATCTTGATGAAACAATGAATCAGATAAACTGCCATGAGGCTAAAACACCAGGCTGCACTTTTATCTGTAGCACTAATTACAGCAGTCCCACCCAACCACAGGTGGCCTCATTTTCTCTTGTAATAATCCTTCAGTTGTTGTCTCCTATGTATCACTCTACGCATGCATGGATGTGTCATTAATTATTGTTCAGAATCCTGGGATGAACCAGATGACTGATCTCCTCCTGGGCTGTCTGCCAAACTCCCCTCTTCCTTGCCACTCACGCTTCCTTGGTCAAAGGAGACTTCGTCGGCAGATTCTACTGGGAGCAAAACAGGCCTGCAGCATGTGGGTGTCTCCCCCACCTCTACCTCCACATTCCTTGGGGCAGGAGCTGGACCAGAGCTAACCACAACACATTGTATGTGAATAAGGGATTATGTCTTTTGGTTGCAACTTTTTGTAAGCACCCAGAAATAAGTAAGTTGCTGTAATGACTCCCCTGAGTGTATAAATGGTTATAAATCACTTTTCCTATTCATTCGTCCATCCATCCATCACTCCCTCCCTCCCTCCATCCATCTATCCATTAGAATTCTTGGGGAGGATCTGATGAGTTAAGGTCATGATTCAAGCAGTATTGCATATACAAAAAGGAGGTAACTTGTGGTGGTGCAGTTTTATTTGCCTCAAAACATATACCGTATATACTCGAGTATAAGCCGAGTTTTTTAGCCCCAAAAATGGGCTGAAAAACACAGCCTTGGCTTATACTCGGGTCATTGACAAAGTCACCACACGAGGGCGCCATTGCTTGAGCCAGAGCGAGGAGGCACCAGCTTTTGTCCCCTCTGGCACGCCGTAGTTCCTCTCCCTAGCTCAAGCAAAGAAGGCAGCCATTTGCAATGGTGAGTCGGATTAAAAAGGCCCCCTGCTGTCAGATTCTCCTCCCCCTCCTTTGAAAGGATTTAAACTGTTTAAAAAATGGTATTTTGTGGTAGTTGCTGTCCTTGCTTGGATAGGATCTAATAATGTGTTATGAGGCAGAGCTAGACAGGAATTCTTTTTCTATCTGTCTATCTTTCTATCTATCTATTTTTCTATCTATCTATTTTTCTATCTATCTATCTATCTATCTATCTATCTGTATCTATTTCTATCTATCTATCTATCTATCTATCTATTTTTCTATCTGTCTGTCTATCTTTATATCTATCTGTCTATCTATCTATCTATCTATCTATCTATCTATCTATCTATCTATCTATCATCTATCTATCTATCTGTATCTATTTCTATCTATCTATTTTTCTATCTAACTATTTTTCTTTCTATCTATCTATCTATCTATCTATCTATCTGTATCTATTTCTATCTATCTATCTATCTATCTATCTATCTATCTATTTTTCTATCTGTCTGTCTGTCTGTCTGTCTATCTATCTTTCTATCTATATCTATCTATCTATCTATCTATCTATTTTTCTATCTGTCTGTCTGTCTGTCTGTCTATCTATCTTTCTATCTATATCTATCTATCTATCTATCTATTTTTCTGTCTGTCTGTCTATCTATCTTTCTATCTATATCTATCTATCTATCTATTTCTATCTATCTATCTATCTATCTATCTTTCTGTCTGTCTGTCTATCTTTCTATCTATATCTATCTATCTATCTATCTATCTATCTATCTATCTATCTATCTATCTATCTATTTGGTTTTCTATGCTGATAACCTCACAGCAGCTAATGCTGAAGCTCTTCTTTGGATACACTTATTTGTTTGTTTGTTTGTTTGTTTGTTTGTTTATTTAATTGGATTTGTATGCAATCCCTCTCCAAGGACTCAGGGTGGCTCACAGCATATATAAAAACAGAACAATAATGTAAATCCAATTAATGATGAGAAGGAATCCAGTTTTGAAGGATTTTAACTCTTAGGTTTTAGCTTTGTTCCTGATCGAGCTACTTTTTTTACTTTTTAATTTATTGTTAATATTGTTAATTTGTTTACCCTCTTTTAAATTTACAGAGCTAGTTTACTGGTTTTCTTTAAAATAAATATTCTAAAACATGTCTCAATTAATGTAATTTTATTGTTTTCCATTTTTATAAGTTACCAGTAGCCACTGCATTTTCTAACCTCGGCTTATACTCGGGTCAATATGTTTTCCCAGTTTTTGTGGCAAAAATTGGTGCCTCGGCTTATACTCGGGTCAGCTTATACTCGAGTATATACGGTATATGCATCTGTTTTTGTTGTACAGTTAAAAACCATGAAAGTTGTGATCACTATTAAGTGGTAGTCCACTAGTCCATTGAGAATGATATATCATTGGAGGTGGTGAACAAAATAAGCCAACATTCAGTTAGCCTAAAAGCATAGGAAGATCCATAAATAAAATCTGAAACTCTTTAGCAAACCTGATTATGTTTGTTCATTTGATGTAGTTTATACAGTTTATTTATTTATTTATTTATTTATTGGATTAGTATGCCGGCCCTCTCCGGAGACTCGGGGCGGCTAACAGCAACAATAAAGCAGTGTACAATAGTAGTCTGATGTTAGAAACAATTAAAAACCCATTAATATATATTAAAAAACCCAAACATACATACATACATACATACCATGCATAGAATTGTAAAGGCCTAGGGGGAAGAGGGTCTCAATTCCCCCATGCCTGACAGCAGAGGTGGGTTTTAAGCAGCTTACGAAAGGCAAGGAGGGTGGGGGCAATCCTAATCTTTGGGAGAGTTGGTTCCAGAGGACCGGGGCCGCCACAGAGAAGGCTCTTCCCCTGGGTCTTAATCTTGACAAATTTGAGGACCAGGGAGCCATAAATTAACACAAAGGATTGGATTTATGCTACATAGTGGTCAAAAATGTGCTTGTCTTGTGGTTTAGTGTGTCAGGTGAACACAGTCATTGTCCATTTTTGTGCCTGTGATCTACACTACATATTTTCTACCAAGTAAGGCAAAAAAAAATAAAGCTGACAGATTTCCTGTCAAAATGTTTTTTTCATGTGCTGATTTTATAATTCTTTATCACCAATTTATTTTGCTTATGTTTAAGCCATCTCATCTAAAACATTTGTAAACATAATAATAAAAAAAAATATCATGAATTCATATTCCTGGGTTCCTCCTTCATATTGTCTCTGAAGCCCGGACTGGCATGAATTTTGCATCTGTATTTTTTTTGGCTCTTTATGCATAAATGGAAGGGAATTTAAAGCAGCCATTAATCTGCAGAGCAAAATGTTTCATCCATTTATCTGCAGAATAAAATATATGGTGACAGGAATGTCAAACCCTTCAGTCATAAGCTTTGCCATCTGAAAAAGACACTTTTGCCGATTATAACGGTACTTAGCTTCCAAGTAGCATAAGATGACAGGCTTAATCCAATCCACTGAAATATTTTCCACTGTGAAGTGAAACTGTAACTACACAAACATTTAATGTCTTGCTACCTTGCTCTTTTCAGAGAAAGCAGCCTGTTATTAAGCATTCCTTTGTGTATAATGAGTGTCAGTTTTGTATGTGTTCCAGAGAAGAGACTCAAATTTTATGAGGCAACTGTTTAAGAATAGGCTATAAGGAAGCATAAGCTATGAAGTGAAGTTATTATCTACCGGCTGCTGTAATCCTATGCAAAATGAGAGTGCATTCCATTAAAATCTGTTGCTGGGCTTAGAATAGGACTTCCAAGTGAAATCAAATTAGGTCATAAAGGGACTGCATATATGCTATCTGTTTATGTTTTATGGAAGGAAACTTACAGTATTATGATGTAATCATCATAATTAATAATAATAATAATAATTTATTGGATTTGTATGCCACCCCTCTCCGCAGACTCGGGGTGGCTAACAACAATAATAAACACAACATGTACAATCCAATAATAAAAAACAACTAAAAACCCCTATTATAAAACCAAACATACACACAAACATACCATGCATAACTTTTAATGGCCTAGGGGGAAGAGCTATCTCAACTCCCCCATGCCTGGAAGTATAAATGAGTCTTGAGTAGTTCACGAAAGACAGGGAGGGTGGGGGCAGTTCTAATCTCCGGGGAGAGTTGGTTCCAGAGGGCCGGGGTCACCACAGAGAAGGCTCTTCCCCTGGGGCCCGCCAAACGACATTGTTTAGTCGACGGGACCCGGAGAAGGCCAACTCTGTGGGACCTTATCGGTCGCTGGGATTCGTGCGGTAGCAGGCGGTTCCGGAGGTAATCTGGTCCATTGCCATGTAGGGCTTTAAAGGTCATGACCAACACTTTGAATTGTGACTGGAAACTGATCGGCAGCCAATGCAATTAAGCCAGGATTGTGGTTTTAACTTTAGATTGTTAATATAATTTATCCTGCTTCTGGATGCCTTATTTACAGGTATGTTGTTTTATTCTGTTGGACTTTTTAAAACCGCAGGATCAAACCCGAGCCTGATTTGAGATTTAGAAACATAGAAACATAGAAGTCTGACGGCAGAAAAAGACCTCATGGTCCATCTAGTCTGCCCTTATACTATTTTCTGTATTTTATCTTAGGATGGATATATGTTTATCCCAGGCATGTTTAAATTCAGTTACTGTGGATTTATCTACCACGTCTGCTGGAAGTTTGTTCCAAGGATCTACTACTCTTTCAGTAAAATAATATTTTCTCATGTTGCTTTTGATCTTACCCCCAACTAACTTCAGATTGTGTCCCCTTGTTCTTGTGTTCACTTTCCTATTAAAAACACTTCCCTCCTGAACCTTATTTAACCCTTTAATATATTTAAATGTTTCGATCATGTCCCCCCTTTTCCTTCTGTCCTCCAGACTATACAGATTGAGTTCATTAAGTCTTTCCTGATACGTTTTATGCTTAAGACCTTCCACCATTCTTGTAGCCCGTCTTTGGACCCGTTCAATTTTGTCAATATCTTTTTGTAGGTGAGGTCTCCAGAACTGAACACAGTATTCTAAATGTGGTCTCACCAGCGCTCTATATAAGGGGATCACAATCTCCTTCTTCCTGCTTGTTATACCTCTAGCTATGCAGCCAAGCATCCTACTTGCTTTCCCTACCGCCTGACTGCACTGTTCACCCATTTTGAGACTCAGAAATCATTACCCCTAAATCCTTTTCTTTTGAAGTATTTGCTAACATAACTGCCAATACAATACTCAGACTGAGGATTCCTTTTCCCCAAGTGCATTATTTTACATTTGGAAACATTAAACTGCAGTTTCCATTGCTTTGACCATTTATCTAGTAAAGCTAAATCATTTACCATATTACAGACCCCTCCAGGAATATCAACCCTATTGCACACTTTAGAGTCATCGGCAAATAGGCAAACTTTCCCTACCAAACCTTCCCCTATGTCACTCACAAACATATTAAAAAGAATAGGACCCAGAACAGACCCTTGTGGCACACCGCTTGTAACCTGACTCTGCTCAGAATACTCGCCATTAACAATAACTCTCTGATGTCTATGCTTCAGCCAGCTTGAAATCCACTGAACTATCCAGGGATTAAGTCCAATCTTCACTAATTTATCTATCAGCTCTTTATGTGGAACCATATCAAAGGCTTTGCTGACAAGGTTTAATGAGAATTCCAAATACTGGATTCAAAAACCATAGAATTTCTTCCAGACAACAAGAAATTACAATTTGCAATATCAAATCTAAAATCTAGGAAACTGGAAAAGTTTGAAAGTGTGTATTCTTTTTCTTTTTCAAAGCTTCTAATCATTCACTTTCTAAGAATGAGGAAAACGTAGTTTACTTCCAGCCCTGGGAAGATATGATTATACAGAATTAGAGATTTAACTGGTGGTAATCCTATGACTAATTAATATAGTTTGCAAAAGGAACAGTCACCAGTATTTACTTGGATTAAAATGAAGTCAAGTTCCTCCATAAAATATTTGGGTTGTGTTAAATAAAAACACTGATTATATTTAAAAAAATGTTGGCCTAAGTTAATATAAGGGAATTTCATCATAATTAAAATAAGTACTACAGCATGCTGATTCTCTTGAAAATCTAAAAAGAAAAAGCTGTTGGAAGAAAATTTGGAATTTTAATGAAACTCTCTATGGAATAAAATGTCCTTTAAATTTATAGCAGTATATCATCAATAAACTACAATGGAATTCCATAAATAGCATTATACTCCACTAAGAAATGCAATAAATCTCTGAATTGTAAAAACTATAAAACATAAAGCCATGAATCTACATAAACTTGCAATTATGAAATGGATGCAGTTCGTACTGCAAGCTGCTAGGTTTCTGTTGCAAAACAAGGCAAATTGAATTTTTTTCATAGTGCTTCTCAAATAATGGGGTGGGCCCCCTGGGGGAGGGGAGCAGAGCCATGCGGGGCAGGGAGAACCTGGGGAACATGCTTTTTTGCACTGAACAATAGCACACAGCACAGAGTAGGAGATATGAAGTACATATAACAAACCCTTATCATAGAAAAATACAGTATTTAACAGGGATGAAAAGAAAGGAAGAGAGAGACCGGGATGCTGAGACAAATATAAGTCCCCTGAAAGCTAAGGCGAGGAAATATGATGAAGCATATGTAGTGCTTGGCTTCACTGTGACTATGGTGGGAGACGAGGAAAGACCGATATGTTTACTGTGTCTATAAATGTTAGCAGCAGACAACATGAAACTAAATAAATTAGGGTGTCACTTAACCACATTACATCCCAAACACGCTGATAAGCCACTTGAGTTTTTAAACGTGCTGAACAATGCAAACAATCCTCCCAGCAGAGAGTTGGGGTGGCGCGAAATGTTTACTTCTTCTTAGGCGGGACGTAACAGAAAATAATTGAGAAACACTACATTAGCTCAATGGCATTTTAAGATATCGAGAAGCAAATTAAAAAGCTAAATGCAGACTTAACAATGCAACAATCTTACAATGCAAGATAAATTGAGTAAACCTTCTTACTGTATAGGTATATTTCTATTATTATTATTATTATTATTATTATTATTATTATTATTATTATTATTATTATTAGATTTGTATGCCATCCTTCTCCGAAGATTCGGGGCAGCAAATATTTAGGTGGTCAAATTGTAGGTCAATAAATCAGCGAATCAATAACTGAACAGAAGTTGACATAATTTCTACGTGATACAACATTAAGCACAGATATTCTCCAAGTTTGGATGTACAGTTGTAATTTACATGCCACTGTGTATAAATTCAAAATTAGAAAGCAGTGAATATGGCAAACAAAGAGATATGTTCACTTTTTCAGTCAGTGCTTGGGCAGAAATAACAAAATCCTGTAACCAGCTAAGATTTTCTCAATTCTTGCCTTCCCCACTCCCTACAATTTCAGAAATATTAATAAGTCTCCCTGCATATTAGTAATATTAGTATTAAAATTAATATTAGTAAATATCAATAGGTCTCCCTTCAATGCATATTTGAGACCATCCAATAGATATATAATTTATAATTATATATATAATGTATAATTTGATCTTTGTATGCATTATTCAGTGTTATTTTTAAAAAATGAAGTGATTTTATGGCACATTGCTTCAGTTCTCAAGCATTGCCATGCAATGATGATGATGATGATGATGATGATGATGATGATGATGATAATAATAATAATAATAATAATAATAATAATAATAATAACAATAATTGTATCTTAAGGGGTTTTAATTCGCTTTTAGTATTGGATTATTATTGTATATTGTTTATGATTGTTGTTAGCCGCCCCGAGTTTTCGGAGAGGGGCGACATATAAATCCAATAAAACTTGAAACTTGAATAATAGTAGTAGTAGTAGTAGTAGTAATAATAATAATAATAATAATAATAATAATAATAATAATAAATTAGATTTGTATGCCGCCCCTCTCTGAAGACTCAGGGCCCCAATCAGTGCAAATGGGATCGGTGATCTGTTAGGACTTTTTGATGGGTTCCGGAAGCCAGCCCAGCTGCACGCATGCCTGACACATGTCACCCGAAGTGAAATCTCACATAAGGATGCTTGCGCCGGCAAGATTTTGACAATTTTTGCTTCTGCGCATGCGAAATCTTGCACGGGGGCATGCACACATGTGTTGGGTATACGCACCCCCACGCCGGCCCCGGGGTCCCATTCCAGAAGGAAAAAGTAAGTGGAGCCCTTTGCTGCTGCAACTGTTTCATTTTTTAAAATACAAGATCAAGTAAAAGGAGCTTTGATACTAATACTTTTAATATCTTGCACATATTTAACAACCATAAAACATATTTCCCCCGATCTTAAAAGGCAGAGATAACAAGAATGACGAAAGACCAACACTTCAATGTCCAGCAAAAAGCCAATAGAGAAGTTGTACAAAGAATATTTTTTTAAAAATCCTTTTGTATTTTGCCAATGGTCAAAGTTATCTGTTCTGAAAATGGCATGATATATGCTGTCCCTGCAACAATTTTTTAAGAATGAGTAGTGTTTAGATTATCATCAATGCTAATTCAATACAAATACTAAAATAGTCTTTATAGTGGTCTAACGACAAGCGTGCTTATCTCAGATCCACAGTGACGAAGATTTACTCTGTGCAAGACAAGGCAGAGAATTAGCAAAAAAGGAAGTGGACCTTTTCTTTTGTTTTCTTTTTATTTGTGTAGGAAAATGGAATAGGAAAATGGAAGAAAAAAAGAGGCATGAAAGAGAATGAGAGTGAGATCTGAAAGAGCTGAAAAACCTCAGACATAATGGACATAAAGATTAATGGTTGACTATATCACAAGTCAGGCAAATAGACTGAAAAGATTAAGGGAAGGGAAGTATGAAAGGTTATAGATTTGAGGAAGGAGCAAGCCATATAAAAAGGAGTGACAGAATAAATTTTCCGTCATCTCCTTCCCCATGGCCTAAACTCGCTTAAACAAATTCTGATATCAGAGCCACAGTCTGTCTAAGCATTCTTCTAGGGTTTGTAGAGATGATAAATTGGCTGGCTAGTCCCATCAGTATCAAAAAGATCTCCTGCCTAATCCTGTTTCAGTATTACCCATATAAAGAAGGACAGCTACAACCAAGTTTGAGTCTCTGCAAGACGGAAAGCACCAGAATGTCTTCTGAATGTAAATCACCTTTTAATATCTCCAAAGTAATTCAAAAGCACACGAATTTGGTACTTCAGAATGATTCAGAAATGATTGAATTTGAGAGAGTGATTTGATCAGGTCTTTTTAAATCAGATGTCTTGGAAACTTTGCACAACTGCCCAAACTACAAGTAACATTTTACTATGCCAATTTCCCCCCCAAATATGGTGACCTCTAGATTGCTGAACATTCCACTTTCAATAGATATACAGGATATAGAAAGTTGTTCTAAGCCTGGGTTGTAATTATGGATTAGTATTATCCCTTTTGTGATTCCTATAGTCTGTTCTGTCTGGGTCCCCCCAGATGCCAACACCAACCAAAAAGAGTATCCAGACACACTGGTAAAAAGCAAAGGCAGTTTATATAATTCAAAGCAAACACAGGTAACAAAAACTGTTCTTACAGACAGGAACACTATGAAGCTTCACAGAGGTTTCACGAAGGCCAGGCAATAAAACAGGATTCTTGCTGGCAAAAACAATGCTGGAGATAATAAAACCCACGCCTCCCCCAAGTCTTCCAGACTTCTAGGCCACAAGCCAAGATCAGAGACGCCGAGAATCGAAGCAAGGTCACAGGACTCCCAATTGATAACTCTCCACAAGACTGTAAGGGCGGGCCTGCCTTTTCAACCCTGCTGAGGAGAACCACGCCCAAACCCAGCTGTTGCCAATTCAGGGATGGAAATACCTTTCTAATTGGCCCCGTCTTTGAGCTGCTCGTCGCTGCCTCATGTCTATTATAGCCTGTGCGTCTTCATCCAATGAATCCAGGCTACTAGCTGGGGAGAGCCCCCCCCCGGGGGGGTCTCAGGCTGCTCTCCCTGCTCCTCTTCCTGACGTTCCTCTCCTCCATCTGCCTGGTCCTCCCCCTCCTGTTCACTGTCCTTCTCCTCTGGGCATGGATCCGGCAGAGATCCAGCCGGTCCCTGAGGAACCTCAGGCTGAATCACAACATAGTCACATCCCCCTGCAAGTGAAATCTTGCAGAGTACGCATCACACTCTTTAAAGAACATGTCCAACAACTGTCCCAAGTCCTGGACATATAGTACCTACTTCTGCAGTGTGACATTTGATTGTTACTGAAACCCCAGAATGTACAAACATTATTTATATATTCGTTCTTCAGGTAAATTATCATTCTTTTCCAAATTTGTATATGTTCTATCGAGCTCTCTGGTAGAATCCTCCCAAAAATGCACAGATACAATTTCAGACACACACATGTTTAAAAATTCAAAACAATGTTCTTTATACCGAAAATGCAAATAAACAGAGCACTCTTT